>NW_007247393.1:477263-495384 GCF_000164805.1 Carlito syrichta
CCACTGCACTCCAGTCTGGGCGACAGCGTGAGACTCCAACTCAAAAAAAAAAAAAGAAAAAGATTTGAACAAGATGCTTTACTAAAGAAGACATAGAAATCAACCATAAGCACATGAAAGGATGTTTTATATTATTAATAATCAAGAAAATGTAATTTAAATCCATGATGAATTACCACTACACACACATTAGAATGGCTAAAATGAAAAAGTTGGGGGAAATATGGTGCAATGAGAAGTCTCACATTTAGCTGATGAGAATGCAAGATGATGCAGCCGCTTTGCAAAGCAGTTTGACAATTTCATACAACATTTAACATACACTTAACATACAACTAGCAACCCCACTTTTAGATAAATAACATATGTCAACACAGAGGCCTCTAAGTGAATGTTCGTAGTAACTTTATTCATAATGGTCCCAAACTGCAGACAACTCAAATGTCCATTAGCAGTGAATGAATAAAACATTATGATATATTCATGCTAAGGAACATTCTTCAACAATAAAAAAGAGTAAGCATTTGGGTGAAAATAAGCCAGATACAAAATATTACATGTTATGAAGTTGTAGAATGGATAAACTGTTCTTTAGTGACAGAAAGCAGATAGTGGTTGCCTGGGGCCAGGGATATTGAGTTGTGATTGGAATAGAGTGTGAGGGATTTCGAAAGGCAGTGGAAATATTCTTTATCTTGATTGTGGTAGTTACACAAGGATAGACATTGTGCCATCTGCGTAAAATAGGTGCAATTTATTTTGTGCACATTTTATATCAATATGGTAGATTTTTAAAACAAAAAATAACAATATGATAAGAATTATAATCTGGGCCATTTAATTATTCTTAAGAAGATATCAATTAAGGATAAAATATCCAGTGAGTATGTATTAATAACTTAGATAATCTCCTCTGTTTATATACTTCTCATTCACATTCTAATAATAAAACACTAGAACACCATTGAAAAACACAAATTCACAAGAAATAAATTCTTTTCCGTGCCATAGTCATGCTCATTACTAGTAAGAGCAAATAATTATATTTAATAGGCATTTTGTCACCTACCTTTATGGAAATAAGACAAATAACAGACCAGCAAATTTATCTCTAGGATTTATAGAGAAAAATACTTTTAAGATACTTAATAAGTTGGGTACAAGTTCAGCCCAATCTTCTGGCATCTTCCAATTAAGATGATGATCATAATTTTGATTATGTCATTGTACAACGTTGGCCTCAGCAGAAATGTACGTACGCCATAGTACTTTATGACATTTTAATTATTTGAAAATCTGTTTGACAATCTTCCAATTAGCCAAAAAAAAAACTTGTAAAAGCAGATTCTCTTTCTTAAAATAATCATGATAAATTGTAGTTCTCTTCTACTGAACAAGTGCAATTAATTGCCAAAGGTGAAATATTTTTAGAAATCCAAAGAATCAGTTTAATAATTATCCATTCATTTTCACAATTTTGAGCTTGCTAGATTTCTTCTGAAATTCTTTCCTGGATTCTCAATTAAGTGGTTTGCCTATTAGGTTTATACAGTGAATACTGTTATAATCTATTTTCTGTACAAGTACTCACTGAGTTAGCTAAATCAATTTTCATCATTTGAGGAACATGGGCCAAAAATTTTTTTTCTCTCACTTTGGATTACTTTAGCTGCAAATAACAGAGAATCCGGATTCAAACAGACTAAGGCAAAAAGGAAGTAAGAAATTTGGAGGTGGGGCAGAATTCTAGCTGTAATCTCTACATTTTTCTGGATTTTGTGCTTTTTCATATGTTGGTAACAAGATACTGTGGCACAACCAGGTACAACGATGTACAAAGGTGGAAAAGGACCATCTTCCCTATGAATGATAATGCCTTCCCAGAAGACCCTTTTTATGTCTCACTGGCAAGAACTGGATTATGGTACGTCCCAAATCATTCATGGGTATGCAATAGGTAACGCAGACAAATCAAGATCATTGTAACTTTCCTTGCGTCAAAGCGGGGGAGAGTGAGTACCTAAATAAGATCAACGTAGCAAGGACGAAGTAGAGAATGGATATTGGAGAGGCAGCCAATAACATTGCTGCAGATGTGAAGAGGTGTTCCTAGGAACAGTACAAGATCTGTGGTCTGGTACTTAAAAGAATTTGTTTTTATGAAAATAAAATTCTTCTGGTATTATGCATGCTTCAGTTATAGCATAATTTTATAAAATCATTCAGAGATTTTAGGTGCTAGCTTTATCAGAATCTCAATCAAAATATAGCATTCATAGCCAGGCTCAGTGGCTCGGTGAGTGGATTGCCTGAGCCCATGGGTTCGAGACCCGCCTGGGCAACTTGGCGAGACCTCATCTCTACAATAAATCAAAAATTAGCCAGGCGTGGTAGCACACGCCTGTAATTCCAGCTAACTGGAAGGCTGAGGTGGAAGGATCGCTGGAGCTCAGCAGGTCGAGGCTGCGGTGGCCGGGAGCAGCCACTGCACTCCAGTCTGGGCGACAGAGTGAGACTCCAACTCAAAAAAAAAAAAAAGCATTCATGATAAAATGAGTTTAAATTAGAAATAATATGTATTAACTTTCATTCACTCAAAATATTTTTTTGACTGAGAATGTCTGTCATGTACCTGGACACTGTGGTGAGCAAAACAAGCCCTGGTCCTGTTTTCATGGAGCTGTCAGTCTAGTGGTGGACAAAGGCATTTGTAAAATGATCACATTGTGAAACGTGGAGTAAGTGGCACAAGGAAGGCTGCTGAGATCAACAGGGTTTATCGGGGAACATATGGAGGATACTGAACGAGGAACCATTTCAAGCAGAGAACACAGCAATTGAAAAGCTTCTGTGGCAGAGGACACAAGAGGCATTCCAGGAATCGAAAGGCCCGTGTATGAGGGAAGAGCAGCTGTGTAGGAAAGCTTACAGACTTTTGCTTTCTTCCCCCAGCCCTAGCCCCAGGCCCAGAGCAGTGAGAAATCACATAAGGGATTTTCGTTGGGATTCAAATAGGGAATAACTAGATGTATGTTTTTTAATAGATCATTTGGGCCCTTGGTGGAGAACAGATTGGGGGAGCCAGAGCAGATACAGGGAGACGATGAGGTAACCATTGCAAGAGTCTTGGCTACGTGAGAACAGCTTGGACTATGATGTGCTTGTGGAAATGATGTACTTGAGAAAAGTCAATGGATTTTTAAGATTTTTAGAAGAAACAGGCCCTGATCATGGCTTGTGCACATGGAATGAGGAACAGTGAGGTGTTAAGTAGGTTAACAACTTTGTGTTTCCTTTCCCTAAGACACGGAATGCTGGAAGAGGACTAGGCTTGAGGGGAAGAATAGGAACCCATTCTTGGACGTGTTGATTTTAACAGATCGTTGATCTGTTTAAGTGGAAATATTGAATAGGTGTTACGTAGTCTGAAGCACAGAGAGAACTTTGGGATGGACATATCAATTTGGAAATTGTTGGTATATACTCATAGATGGAAGAGGAAACTCTAGGGCTTTAGATTTAGATTTGCCTTAAGAGAGACTGCCTTAAGACAAGACACAGAGTGAGGCAGAAAGAGGACTAAGGCTTGTCTTGATCAGTCCCAATGAATGAGTAGAGGGGCATGAGCCTATGAAGAAGAGAGAAGAGGGCAGAAGAAAATTAGTGACCTCTTAGTGACCTATATCCAGAATTCAAGGGAAAAGAGTGTTTAAACAAGGAGGAAGTGGTCAAATGATGCTTGGTGGTCAAAATAAGTGAGAAGAAAATGTCCTTTGGATGTGTCAACATGGTAGTCATTGGTCATCTTTGTGAGAGTTATTTCAGCAAGTCGATGGCCATAAAGCCAGACTAGAATGGCCTGTGTATGACTGGGAAGAAAGGAGATAGAAACAGTGAACATGGACAAATCTTTGAAGACATTTAGCTGTGAAGGGGAGGAGTAGCTGGGAAGAGATACTGGTTAAGAGGGGATTTAATTCTTAAGACAGTGAAGACTTGACTATGTTTGAGGATCAGGTGGAAAAATCAAGTTGAGGAGTAGTAGACTATACATGAGAGAGAAGAATGGTGCATAATACACACTGACTTAAAAGCTGAGAGAGAACATAATTGAAAGCATACATGAAATACTGCCCTTAAATAAGAGCAGGGAGTCATGTAATATCACTAGAGAGAACAAGAGCAGATGTGTGTAGAAGTAAGTAGGCTTGTAGCTTTGATAGCAGAAAAATAAGGCTTCAGTTTTCTCTTTGCAGTAGGAGGTCATGCCATCTGCTGAGAATGAAGAGGGAATTAGGGAAGGGGAGATTGGGTGGAAACAACCAGATGGCAGCCTGTTGGAGATACTTCGTGGAAAGTGAGAGAGAGAGTCGACCCAAGAAAGGAAATGGAAGTGCCTGAGCACTATTGAGGGACCATGGAGACTGGTGATCGTGAGTAACAGTCACATTGATGTATTCTGCTGGGTGACCTTCCTGAGCAGCACCAGGCCTCCCAGTGAACATCAGGCACACAGAGTGGAAAGGGACAGTCACCCAGAGTTAGGATTTTGCTATGTGTGGCCAAAGTCACCCATGAATGAGGAAGGATGAGTAGAGGGTGGGAAGATGCTGTATTTGAACATCAAGATCCTGGCAGGCATGGGGGAGTAGGGTAGGGTCAATAAGAGGGTTGGGGAGGAATTCTTTTGAAATAGCATGGTAACACCACTTTCCAAATTTGAGACTGTGTGATATGAGAGGATAAAATCCCACCCCTTGAGAGGGCTCCGAGGAAGTTAGTGAACCCAGAGGAAAGCCTGGCTTCTTTTAGAAGAGGTTGTTGTCAAGTTTGTTCATCGGTGGGTACCTTTTCAGAGCACAGAGGGCAAAGTTTCAGAAATAGATAAAAGTGTCGAGACTAAATAATACAGGACAGGAAAATATAGAATTTCATGTGAATGATGACACCAGGAAGAGCAGGAAAACTTCCTCTGTAAAAGGCCAGGTAGTAAATGTTTTTGGTTTTGCAAGCCATAAGTTCTCTCTCTGTAGCAGGGATTTCAACCCTGCTCCTATAGCATGAAAGCAGCCATAGAAAATATGTAAATGATCCAGTGTGGCTGTTTTCTTTTTCTTTTTTGCGTCAGGATCTTACTCTGTTGCCCAGGTTGGAGTGCAGTGGCATGCTCATGGTCACCCCAGCGTCGACCTGTTGGACTCCGACGATCCTTCTGCCGCAGCCTTCCAAGTAGCCGGAACTCTAGGGGTGCGCTACCACTACTGGCTAATTTTTTGATATATTGTAGACACGAGGTCTCACCAAGTTGCCCAACCTGGTCTCAAACCTGCGAGCTCAGGCAATTCTCTTGCCTAGGCCTCCCAAAGTGCTGGAATTACAGGCTTGAGCCACTGTGCCCAACCAAGTGTGGCTGTTTTCTAAGAAAACTTTATTTAGGAGCCCTCCAATTTGAATTTCATGTAATATTCATATGTCACACACTGTTATTCTTCTTTTGATTTCTTTTTTAAGAATTAAAAAATGCAAACCATTCTCAGCTCACAGGCTTTACAGAAACAGGCTGTGGGCCAGAATTGGCCCCCGGGCTGTAGTAAAGAATCTTTTGAAGAAGTCTGTTGGGAAAGTGCGAATTGGGGTTTATCCTTCTGGGCATTGACTCATAAAAACAAGTTTCTCTGTTTTTGAGGAAGACTGATGTTGTTGAGCCTGATGGCTTGCTGACTGGCTTTTGGTCTTAAGCATACGCTCCCATCTGACTGAGGTTGTGGCAACCAGAGGCTGTAGACTTGTAGCCATTCTGCCTATGTAGTGGCCATTCCAGTAGCTGCCAGCTCCATACCAGATGTGTCTGGGGGTGGAGGCCACTTCCAGGTCTGTAAACAAGTAGATTAAATGGAAAAGACTGTGGAAGATCAATTCCCAGGTGCTTCTTAAGAAAATAAGGGTTTTATAGCATGCTGATTTAAAATTTTAGCATCCCATTCAGTGGGCTGTCTCTCTGCTCTCTCAGTTTCTTGGGCTTTGCAGAAATGTTTCCATTTGATGAGGTCCCACTTGTCTTACCTCTTATGGCATGGGCACTTGGGGTTTTGATCAGGAATTGGCTTCCTGTACAAGTTTCCATAATGGTGTCTCCTGCGTTTTCTTTTTTTTAATTTTACTTTTAAAATTTATTTATTTATTATAATGATGTGGGGTACAATTCAGGGTTAAGTATACAAACATTGATCATGCGGTACCCTTGTTGATGAGGTATGCCCCTCCCTCCCCAGCAGTTTCTCTCAACCGCCAGTCCCACCCCACTTCCCCTGACAGTTTTCCACTACTGCCAGTTGCTTTCTTATAGCATTATAATTGTTCAAGGTCACCTTATGAGTAAGAACATATGGAACTCAGTTCTTTGTTTCTGTGATAAATCACTGAGTATGATCAACTCCAAATCCATCCAATTTGCTGCCAAGTCCATATATTTGTCCTTCTTTATAGTTGCATAATATCCCATTGTGTATATGTATCACATTTTTTTAACACAGTCCAGTTTTGATGGGCAACAAGGTTGGTTCCATGTTTTTGCTATTGTGAATAGAGCTGCAACAAACATACGTGTGCAGGTATCTTTTTTGTAGAATGATTTGAGTTCCTCCGGGTTTATTCCCAATAGGGGAATTGCTGGGTCATATGGAAGGTCAGTTTCTAGTTCTTTCAGAAATCACCACACTGTCTTCTGAAGAGGTTGTACTAGTCTGCATTCCCACCAGCAGTGTAGAAGTGCTCCTTTTTCTTCACACTCTTGCCAGCATCTGTTGTTGTTTGTTTTATTAATGATGGCCATTCTTACAGGGGTTAGGTGGTATCTCAATGTGGTTTTGATTTGCATTTCTCTGATGATGAGTGAGGCTGAGCACTTTTTCATATATCTATTGGCTGTCCTTATATCTTCTTTTGAGAAGTGTCTATTCATGTCTTTTGCCCACTTTTTAAAGGGGCTGTTTGTTTTTTTCCTTTCGGCGTGTTTGAGTTCCTTGTAGATCCTAGATGTTAGGCCTTTGTCAGATATGTAGCTGGCAAATATTTTTTCCCATTCTGTGGGCTGTCTCCCTGCTCTCTTGATTCTTATAGTTTGAGGTTTCACATTTAGGCCTTTGATCCATTTAGAGTTGTTTTTTGTGTATGGTAATAGGTAAGGGTCCTGTTTCAATCTTCTGCATGTGGTCAGCCAGTTTTCCCAGCACCATTTACTGACTAGGTTCTCCTCTCCCCAGTGGTGGTTATTGGAGGCTTTGTCAAAGATGAATTGGTTGAGAAATTGAGGCTTTGCTTCTGGAATCTCTATCTTGTTCCACTGGTCTAAATGCCTGTTCTTATACCAATACCAAGCTGTTTTGATTACTGTAGGCTTATAGTAAAGTTTGAAATCTGGGAGTGTGATACCTCCTGCTTTGTTTATTTTGCTAAGGATTGTTTTGACTCTTCGTGTTCATTTGTGTTTTCATATGAATTTCTGTATTGTCATTTCCAGGTCTGAGAAGAATGATGCTGGTAATTTAATAGGCATTGCATTGAAATCTGTAGATTGCCTTTGGTGGGATGGACATCTTAACAATGTTGATTCTTCCTATCCATAAGCATGGAGAATTTTCCATTTGTTTGTGCCTTCTTGGATTTCTTTGAGCAGTGTTTCGTAGTTCTCATTGTAAAGGTCTTTCACTTCTTTGGCTGGGAAGATGTCGAGGTATTTCTTCTTTTTTTTGGGCTATTGTGAATGGGATTGTGCTTTTAATTTGCATCTCTATCTGTTTGTTGTTGGTGTATAGGAATACAACTATCTTTTGCACATTTATTTTGAACCCTGAGAAAGGACTTTTTGGCCAAAGTCCTTTATCAGTGCAAGCAGGTTTTTGACAGATTCTCTTGGATTTTCAAGGCATTGGATCATATCATCAACAAAGAGGGATAACTTGGCTTCTTCTTTTCCTATTGACCGACTGTATATCTGACAAAGGTCTAACATCTAGGATCTACAAGGAACTCATAAGTGCTGAAAGAAAAAAACAAACAGCCCCAATTAACAAGTGGGCAAAAGACATGAATAGACACTTCTCAAAAAAAGATATATGGGCAGCCAACAGACACATAAAAAAGTACTCAGCCTCACTCATCATCAGAGAAATGCAAATCAAAACCACATTGAGATACCACCTAATTTCAGTAGGAATGGCCATCATTAATAAAACAAACAACAACAGATGCTGCTGAGGATGCAGAGAAAAAGAAATGCTTCTACACTGCTGGTGGGACTGCAAACTTGTGCAACCTCTCTGGAAGACAGTGTGGCGATTTCTGAAAGAACTAGAAATTGACCTTCCACATGACCCAGCAATCTCCCTACTGGGAATAAACCCGGAGGAACTCAAATCATTCTACAAAAAAGATACCTGCACATGTATGTTTGTTTCAGCTCCATTCACAAGAGCAAAAACATGGAACCAACCGTGTTGCCCATCGAAGCTGTACTGGATAAAAAAAATGTGGTTCAGATACACAATGGAATATTATGCAACCATAAAGAAGGACAAACAGAAGACTGGATTTAGAGTCTGTCATACTCAGTGATCTTTCACAGAAACAAAGAACAGAGTACCGTATGTTCTCACTCATCACCAGATCTTGAACAATTATTATAACCCTATAAGAAAGGGATTGGCAGTAGTAGGAAACTGCCGGGAGTGGGGGTGAGATTGGCAGTTGAAGGAAACTGCCAGGGGAGGGAAGGGCACACCTCATCAACAAGGGTAACTGCATAATGGATATTTGTATAGCTAACCCTGAATTGTACCCCACAATAAAAAAAAAAATAGCCTCAGAAGAGTTCTCTATAACTTAAGTTGTAAGAAATTAGCAACATGTGAATTTGTAAAAGCAATATTTTAACAAGCATTACAGATACAGATGAGTGGAAATGCTATTTTAATTAACCTTAATATTGCAGTAAGATGGCACTATTAAGTATTTTTTCATTGTGAATTACAAGAATGACCTTACAAGAAGAAGCTTTATTTAAGGGTTTTTGACAGAAACTTATACTGATACTAACCCATACCAATGTTAATCGACTCTAAGAAAATGATTACTGAAGGTTGCAATACTTAAACACTGCAAGAATTTTTTATTCTGTAAGTTGGAAGGAATGACAGTGTTGCTGATGCATTATTAATTTTTAGTATCTGATTTTCTAATGTCAATTTTAAAACTCATTTACCTCTTAAAACTTGGCTTGCATGAGCATTTTTACTGATGCTTTAGCTCACTGAAAAGAGGAATCTTTGAGTTAGAAAGTGGTGCAATTTTACTTGTCTGGTTTTTTAAAGACTTAAAGGCAGCAGCAATATTTGAAATAATTTTTAAAAATCATTAAAATTTTGGTGGAAGTAAATGGGATTGTCTTTAAGTAGATTATACTTTTGCTTAGTTTAGTTAGCAAATCCTAACTTTAGAAGATATTTAGATATTTGAACCTTCACTAGTAACCAGAACATATACATTGTATCAAAGGACTTTGTTGCACTTTCAAATACAGAAATAGCTTTATAATATTTTTAAAAAAGCAAACTGCTTTGGGGAAAAAACCTGAAAAGAAAAAGAATTTTATAGCATTAAAAAAATCACATGAAAGAAACATTTGATACTTAAAAAAATTCTGAAACAACAATTTCAATTTTGATTTTAATGTGTATTAAATTCTTGGATACTCAGAACAAGGAAAGAAAGAAAGAGAAAGAAAGACATCGAGAACTAAACATAAAGAATGGAAAGAGAAAGAGCGTGGGGAATGTAAGGAGGAGACTGTCTTGCATTGGGTATACGAGCTGTAGATCTTTAATAGTATTCAGAGATGATTGGCTGAGGAGGAATTTGTAGTGAATGATTTCCCTTGAGTATTTCTGTCAGTGATGGTAGGGATGGTAAGAGCGTAAAATTTATGTACAGACACATGGAAGAAAGTGGTCAATGGGAGAATTTTGCTAATCAGAGACCAACTGTATTATTTAGAGTATTAAAACCAAGGATGGATCCCATGACAATGTCAGTCAATCAACATGTTCCACTCTCCTTTTTGTTTTAAGCCACAGACAAAGCTCCAGCTTCTCCTCCTGATACTCTTCTCATATTTTGAGCATTGCTTTCTCAGCTTCCTTAATAAAAGTTTCAGTCCATGGGATGGGGGTCCAAGGTGCACTTGTGGGCAGTAGTCACTGAAGAAATTGACTCAAAAGAGTGAAAGGGAAGGCGGGAAGAGTAACATTTAGAAAGTCACCAGGGTTATCACCTTAATTTATTGGGTGGCAAGGGCTGGTTTCTACAATGGGCAAGGCAGTTGAAGAGCGGTAGGATGGTGACACCAGATGGTGAGTCCAAGTTCGGAAGCACGGCATTGGGCAGGAACTGAACCCCTGCATCCACGTACTCCAGATACCCAGATCAGAGGTCCAGGGTTTGTTCCACAGGATAGTGTTTTCAGTTGCTTATAAAGTATCTTGCAGTTACTTTGTTACTTAACTAGGTAAAGCACTGATGATGTGAGTTATCTTTTCCTCATAAATTAGAGAGTTCAAAGTTATTCTTAATAATGGACAGGTATGCTTTAAAAAATTATTTACTTATTTTAAAGATGTGGGGTACAATTCAGGATTAGATAGATAAGTGGTCATTGTATAGGTAAAGTTTGGACCTCCCTCTGGTCCCACTTTGCCTGGTTTGAGATCAGATACCCTTATTGATGTTGTATCCCCCCAACCCATATCACAGCTACTGCCAATCCCTTTCTTATAGTGTTATGATAAATGCTCAGGGTCCACTTATAAGTGAGACTATGTGGTACTCAGTTTTCTTTTTCTGAGATGGATCATTGAGTATGATAGACTCTAAATCCATACAAGTTGCTATGAAGTCCATATTTTGTCCTTCTTTATGGCTGTGCTATATCTCATTGTGTATATGTACCACATTTTTTTTCATCCAGTCCACTTTCAATGGGCAGCATAGTTGGCTCCATGTTTTTGCTATTATGACTCATGCTGCAATAAACTTGCGTGTGCAGGTGTGTTTTTTATAAAATGATCTGAATTCCTCCAGGTATATTCCCAGAAGGGGGACTGCTGGGCCATATGGAAGGTCAATTTTTAGATCTAGGAATCATCACACTGTTTTTGACAGAGGTTGTATTAGTTTACGCTCCCACCAAAAGTACAGAAGCATTCCCTTTTCCCCACATCCTCTTCAGTACCTGTTACTTTTTGAGTTATTGATGATGACCATCCTGACTGGAGTTAGGTTGTATTTCAGTGTGGTTTTAACTTGCATTTCTCTGATGATTAGCAAGGCTGGGCATTTTTTCAAGTATCTGTTGGCTGCTCGTTTGTCTTCTTTTGAGAAGTGTCTATTCATATCTTTTGCCCACTTTTTAAAGAGCTGTTTGTTTTGTTTTGTTTTTTTCCTTTTGGCACGTTTGAGTTCCTTGTAGATCCTGCATGTTAGGCCTTTGTCAGATATACAATTGGCAAATATTTTTCCCAGTCTGTTAATTGACTCCCCGCTCTCTTGATGGTTTATTTTGCTTTGTAGAAGCTCATCAGTTTGATGAGATCCCATTTATCTATCTTAACTCTAATGGCATGGGCACTTGGGGTTTTCAGGAATTGGTTGCCAGTTCCAATTTCCATAAGGGTGTCTCCTGCATTTTCTAAGGTTCTTATATTTTGAGGTTTTACATTTAGGCCTTTGATCCATTTGGAGTGGGTTTTTGGGTATGGAGATAGGTGGGGGTCCTGTTTGAATCTTCTGCATGTGGTCAGCCAGTTTTCACAGTACCATTTACTGAATAAGTTTTCCTCTTTCCAGTGGTTGTTGGTGGAGGCTTTGTCGAAGATGAGTTGGTTGAGAAACTGAGGTTTTGCTTCTGGAATCTCTATCCTGTTCCATTGGTCCACATGCCTATTTTTGTACCAATACAAGGCTGTTTTGATCATTGTAGTAAAGTTTAAAGTCTGGAAGTGTGATACCTCCCACCTTGTTTCTTTTGCTAAGGGTTGTTTTGGCTATTCGTGGTCTTTTATGTTTCCATATGAGTTTCTATATTGTTGTTTCCAGGTCTGAGAAGAATGATGCTGGTAATTTAATGAGTATTGCGTCGGATCTGTAGATTGCCTTTGGTAGGATGGACATCTTACAATGTTGATTCTTCCAATCCATGAGCATGGGATATTTTTCCATTTGTTTGTTTCATCTTTGATTTCCTTGAGCAATGTTTTATAGTTTTTGCTGTAAAAGTCTTTCGCTTCTCTGGTAAGGAAGATGCCAAGGTATTTCTTTTTTATGTGTGTCTATTGTGAATGAGATTGTGCTTTTTTTATATGGTTCTCTGCCTGTTTGTTGTTGTATAAGAATGCAACTGTCTTTTGCATGTTTATTTTGTACCCCAAGACTTTGCCAAAGTCCTTTATCAGTACAAAGAGGTTTTTGACAGACTCTATTGAGTTTTCAAGGTAAAGGATCATGTCATCAGCAAAGAGGGATAATAACTTCCTCTTTTCCTATTTGGATACCTTTGATTTCCTTTTCTTGTCTGATTGCTGTAGCCAGGACTTCCAACACTATGTTGAACAAGAGGGGTAAGTGTGGGCAGCCTTGTCTTCTTTCAGTTTTCAGGGGGAATGCTTTCCAGGTATGCTTTCTTGATTATGAGTATAACAGCAACAATACATAGTACCTATAGAATTTCCCAATGCTCGGAATTGCAGCTAGTATGCAATTTGTCAGGTTAAATCTGTCAGTTCAATATTTTGATACAGCACCTAGATAAACCAAATCAGCACCAGTGTTTGAAAGTTGTTCTCCAGGCTGAAAGGAAAATACAACTTTGTCTTATATAAACACGAAGCTGTTTAAATACGTCCATTGTTGTATTAGTGCGGATTAGTCGAGCTGGGACTAGATTATGGGATCTAATTATAAAGTAGGGATAGAGGTGGGTAAAAGTGGAGAGGGAGATAGTAACAGCAACTGAAAGAGGGTCTGAGCAATGGGAAGATGATATTTTTACTATCTCATCATGTAGTTCGCATTGTCCTGCGATTGTAGTTCCTGATTGTGGGAAGATGGTACTATAGCTATGGAAAAATGGATGGCAGTATTTTCAGTTTGAATTTGGAATGTGATTTTGCATTTTTAGGTAAATATGGTGAGTTTTGTGTTTTGAGAGTCACCTCTGAAAGCCTAATAACACCTACCTCAGGTTACCTGATACTCCCAAATGACCTGATACTCCCAAATAGCCTCTGTTCTTACAGTTTTCCCTGTCTTATGAGCAGAACTCCAATGGATGCATGATTAAGTCTTCCCTGAAGTTGGAAAGATGATTGTCACAGTGAGTTCAAAGAGCTACATGTAAAATAACAAGAAACGTTGGAGATATTAACTATTTTTAAAAGACCGCTAGCATATTAGAAAGCTTTAAAAGTGAAGTCCTTGAGACTCACTTATGAAAAACCTTGATTTATTACATTCAATTTTTAGTATCAAACAACATAAGTTATCAAGGTGAGCTATGATCAGACTATATGTATAACTTATTTGAGGACACTTGGAAAAAATTTAAAAGCTAAAGAAAGTACCTTAAAATATAACTTAAAAAGTAATATCCTTCCATTGTTAAATACATGGAAAATAGAGAAAGTAGCAAGAATAATATAAAAATCCCTCAGAGTTCTAAAGTTCTACCACTTATTAACTAATAGATAACCACTGCTTAATATTTATTGTATCTTTTTTCTTTCAGTTAGTACTTGTGCTCTTTTCAGGTATAATTTGGGATCTAAAAATTTTAATTACTTTTTCATTTCATATATTAGAAACATTTGATTAACCACCAGATTTTATTTTACAATATAAGTTTTAATAATTTAAAATTGTTAATAGTATAGAAAGAACTTTAAATGTATATTCAATGTAACCAAAGCTCACTGGAATAAATTATTTATAGGGTTTTTGTTTTCTGTGTAGTTTTAGATACATGCACTATGAGAATGAATCTAAATTTACCAACCACACATCTTTATGATTTATATGCCAGAATAATTAAGGATATTTCAAAAGATAAGTGGCAAAGATTTTGTAAATCATGTGATAATATTTTGAAAGGCATTTACATAACTTTGTGTTCACTTTAAGCATTTGAAAGGAGACTAGATATAGTAAAACAAAGTTTATTTATAACATGGATGAATATGGTATTCTTTGTATTTGTTTATTTTATGTTTTTAATGTAGTATTCTTACATGAAAGGAAATCATGAAAGAGCATTAAGGTTTTAGGAATCTTTTAATTCAGCACAAGTTTGGATTTTTAAAAATATTGATGGGTATTTCAACCTTACTAAACCATAACTAACTAAATGAAAGTTACATACATTTTTATTTATTTATTTATTTTTTGAGTCAAAGTCTCACTCTGTCACCCAGGCTGGAGTTCAGTGGCACACTCACAGCACCACACCCTCGGCCTGCTGGGCTCAGGCGATCCTTCTGCATCAGCCTTCAAATAGCTATAACTACATGCGTGCGCCATCATGCCTGGCTAATTTTTTGATTTATTGTAGAGGTGAGGTCTCGCCAAGTTGCCCAGGCTGGTCTCGAACCCGTGGGCTCAGGCAATCCTCTCACCTCAGCCTCCTAATGTGCTGGGATGATAGGCGTGAGCCACCATGCCCGGTCGTAGCATACATTTTTGTAATTTAACAGCCAATTTCTATAGAATACAACTTTCTAAGAGAAATATGAGAAACTGTGCTACTGTATGATCAGATAGGAATTTTAAAAAGGGTTTGGTAAACTCCTAGAGGTTATTTAAAAGCTATGAAATGTCATAAATATATCACACTAGACACAGATCAGTCTGGAGTCACTAGGAAGAAAGCCAACACCCTGTTACTCTCTATGCAATGTATGTATGAGTGGTGTGCTGATACGTGATTAACACTTTGAGGAAATAAAAAAGCCCTGATGTTAGTATTTGCCAATTCTACGGTGTAAATGCTCCTCCTAACTTGGCCCATCCCAAGCTACCACTGAATGCAGAGTTTGGGGAAGAGATGAGAACCATTGGTTTTTGTGTACCCACACGAGCTGGCTCTAGCATGTCATTGTTCCTTAGAGTATTTCAGAATTGTCAGGCTAGGAATTCATTTGAAAATAGAGACGTTTTTATTCACTAGGTCCTTGTGTGATCAACTCTGCTAGTATGTAATACTTATTCTGGACCAGGCACTATTCTAGGCTCATCACAAATATTTACTTGTGCAGTTTTCAGAGAAATTGTAATTCCTATTGACTGCAGTAACTGAGGCACAGAGAAGTTAGGTAATCTGCTAAGGGCACATAGTAACGTTGGGATTCAAAGTAGGTAGTCCCGGTACCAGCACTTTTAAGCGTTGCTCTGCTCTGTTCACACGCTCTCGCGCCATCACAGCGCCGTTTGTCTTCCTAATACATTCAATACAGGCTGTAATTAGTTTATAGCCATGTTACTTTTTTTGTGTGCGTGCACTGTTTCTACCAGACGACAAACTTCCTGGGGACGAGCCATGTCAGGCACTCAATAAATAGTACTTGGATGTAGGAATGAATCTTAGATTACTCTCCCACATGATCTGCCTTCACCAGAATGCAACACATGAGGGCAAGAACAGAGACTATCTTTGTTGTAGTGCTGGTAATTAGCATAGTGCCTGGGACATAGGTGACATTCATAAATGTTTGTGGCCTGAATGAATTCAACTATCTACTCTTGAATATTCAGTTGTTTCCAGTGCTACGCTGTTAAAAGTAACTCATCTTCAGGCAAAAAATATTAAAAAGTGTGAAATGTGCTTTAAAACAATTTCATTGTATGTCTTTGTCAAAAGATGAGATACCCATCTAATATCTCTAAAGGTACTGTTTTGCTAGTCCCTGAAAAAAAAAAAGCCATGATACCCACATTTGTGAGTTTAAATGTGCTATTGAGATGGTCCTATCACTTAACCTAAACTTGAACTCCATGCTTGAGGAGGGTCAAGATATTAATTACATGCCTTTAACTGCAGGGCTAGGTTCAGACACTTCTAGTGATTTGGGGATGTGGCTACACTGAATACTTCCTCTTGTGTCCAGTTTTTCTCACTTGTACCATATAAAAACAGACTATTTTCTTGGTTTATCATCTTTCAGTAGTACTTACTGAATGATGATTGTGACATTGTGATACTCATTGTTTATGATTCAAAAGTTTTTAGGATAAGGACTATATGTGTGTGTGTGTTTAGAAAGTACATCTGTTTTTCTTGGTAATTTTTAACAGATATGATAATTATTTTTTCTTTTATAAAGAGTTTCATCTGGAAATTTCAAAGCTCCGGTAGAGACCTATCCATTATCCAAAAGGAATAGATAAAGCTGTTTACCTGTAAAATTCATATAATCAAAGGAATTCTTCCTTTGGGTCTTTTTGAGGGGTAGTGAGTGTATCATCATTAAAGTCGATTTCTTCCTTTCTTGCATTTTTTTCCTCCTCTCCTAACATGCTGGCACATCTTTGAATATCACTATTTTATAATTACTCTTAAACTTGCATTAATGAAAACTAAACAACACATATTCTTAAGACCCTATCTAGACTTGAATTATTTCCAACTCACCTGGAATTAAGTAATTGGATTTGAATAAACCACTAGAATTGAAATAATAAGGAATCTTGGTAAAACGAAAAATTTATATTTAGAAAGTTATTTCTCCCCTCCCAGATAGGATATAACAGAATAACTTATCAAAACAGCAAAGCACTGACTCTGAGACGTGATACTTCATGGATGCCAGAGGCATTTGGATTCAGGCCTCAAGCTTCACGTGTCCCAGAAGTGTGCTATTATCACATTTTAATGCATGCCTTGCCCTGTGTTTTTGCATACTTATAAAAGCTTATGCCAGCTGAAATTAGCCTGTGCAACTACTAACATGTGGAAGCATTACAAGTTCACTGGACTTAAAATACTCAAAGCAGCTAATCCTGTTGGGGGAACTTCCGGTCTGTGGCGCCCTAGTCACTTGCCATTAGGTTTCTGGATTTCTTTTGTATTTGTTTGTTATTATGATTTTGTGCATCGAATGACTGAGGTCCCTAAACTTCTGTGTTCAATGATCTTCTGAACCTCAACTTGGGAAAGGTCAGGTGTCATGTGAAAATTATCTTTTAGTTTAAGTTAAATGAAAATAATCTTTTGGTTTGATGAATGTCTCTCTCTGCTTGCTTCGTATCTGATCAGAAAGTCTTTTAATAGTGTCTACTGATAAGACCATGGCAATTACTTTTTACTGATAAGCACAGATTAGAAGTGTAATTGTACCAAGGACTAAAAGTAGCAAGTACCTTAACAATGTTCTCCTATGGTGCTTCTTTTTTGGAATAGGATATACTTTCAGGTTTTCTTCCTATGCTATGAGAAATAAGTACATTGACATGATAGCAAACTGCTCTTCTTAGTCTAGCAAAACCTTTGAAAAATCCATGGGACTTACAAATCGCTTGTGTTTTAGATTTCTAAACCAAAGAAGATTTTAATAAAGAAACTTATATTGTGATGTGTGGCAATGTTCTTTTGCTAAGGTTCCTTTCTGCAGTAGAAAAGGGTACACCTACTGTGTGTAGATAGCATATTCCTAGAGATGGCTGACACGCTGGTCGTGAATCAGTTGTTCCTCAGTCCCCATGGAAGACTGCTTCCTGGAGGCTCCTCTCCCACACCAAAATCTGAAGAGGCTCAAGTCCCTTGTATAAAATGGTGTCACATTTGCATATAACCTATATACTTACCCCTATGTACTGTACTTTATCTCTGGATGACTTATAATGCCTAATGCACTGTAAATGCGATATAAATAGCTTTATACTGTATTTTTAGCTGTATCTTTTATGGCTATGCTGTTATATTTCATTTAAAAATATCTTTTAGCCAGGTTCGGTGGCTCAGCCTGTAATCCCGCGCCTTTGGGAGCCTGAGGTGAGTGGATTGCCTGAGCCCGCAGGTTCGAGA
>NW_007247393.1:495480-498420 GCF_000164805.1 Carlito syrichta
CGCCCGGGAGCGGCCACTGCACTCCAGTCTGGGTGACAGAGTGAGACTCCAACTCAAAAAAAAAAAAAAAAAATATATATATATATATATATATATCTTTTGACCCATGCTTGGTTGAGTCCAAGAACACAGGACCTGAAGAAATGAAGGGCTGATTGTATATGCAAGTAAAATGCATTCTGCAAAATCATGCCCACCGGAATAACGAGGCTACGGGAAAAAATAGGGTTGGGAAAGACCACCCCAAATCTATTCACCCTTAGTACCATAACACTAATGAAAATGATAACTATTGAGATATCTATCTATCTATCTATCTATCTATCTATCTATCTATCTATATACTTTTATTATATAGCAATATCATAGTATAATTTTATATAATTATATAAACAAGAATTACTCATGTATCATTATTATATAATTGACCCAATCACTCGTAACATGGAGAGGATATTATTAGAGCCGCACAGAAACAATAGCTCGTAAGACAGGCAGATGGGAGTGAAGTGGGGATTCGAGCCAGTAGGGCTTCCTTTAAGGAAGGCACAGGAGGGAACAAAGTTTCCACAGTTAGAGAGTCCTGTAAGGTCAGGGCACACCCTTTTGGGGATGGGATCCCCAGTGTTGCAGCCAAGCGAAGGCCTTCTTTCTTTCCGGGTAAACGACAGGCTTCTACTACTCATCTATCTCCCTTTACTTAGGAAAAGGCACATATTTACTAACCAAACTTCCACATCATTCTGACATCATTCCCCTTTTTCCTAATCATATATGAGCTATTTGATGTTATAAAAGCTTTTAACAGGGGCAGAAAGATACAGATAGTGTCCTATTTTGAGGGAGTTATTTAATAACATTCTCATGCCTCCCCAGCTTTTTGGCCTCTTAACTTCTTTGGCTTAATGGTTACATTACGGTGAACCAGAGGAGTCATTCTCTCTTTCAAGGAAGGAAATTTCAGTCTCTTAGGATCTACACGAGGCTACTGTTCCCATAACTATATCCTGCCCTTTTGTGGCTCTTTCTTAATTATAGTGGGTAGTGTTAAATTTACCCTAGTGGTTCTGAAATGAGTTAGAATGGTAAATTAATTAAATCAACTCCAAGACCATCCTGTGGTATACTGAATGGTCACTTCTTATTCCATTTTCCACCCAAATTATGCCTAGCAGCACAGTCCAAAATAGCTATAGATTGCCCGATAAATTCTTTGGGGATTCTGCAATGAGATTAAATACAGGATTACTATATTTCAATCATAAAACTCCAATAACATGGAGATGCCCTGAATTTGAATGTTAGCCTTTGCCCATTACCAACTATTTGTGAAGAAATTTAAACTCAAATAATAAAATCCCTAAGAAATGAAAACCCCCAAATTTTAAGTCCTCCTAAAAAAGAATTTCAAAATCAAACTATCTTACCTTTGTGAGTTAAAATTCAGTGAAAATTCAAACTCCCCAAGTTAAAGAGCAAAGAAATTAAAGTCCCCATTTTTATTCTTCCCAGTGTCAGCCAGATGGCTTCTGGATGCCTGATTGAGCTGGAATGTCTCCAGCAGCGACCGTCTGGGCTCCCGGAGTGGGTGTCATCCCTCAGGACTCCTAAGCTGCCTTAGGGCTACACCAGTATTTTCACATGCCCTGCTTCCAAACCAAACAAAATGATCATCACAACATCAACACCACACCCAGCACATTCAGAACAGCAGCCAATCCACGCACATGTGGCCATTTCACACAAAATGACCTTTACAGGACCCCGTGTTTGGCCTAATCTGGACCCGCATGGCTATTGCCAGAGGCCATAGGAGAGACTAAGTAAAGGAAGGCAGAGAGGAGAAAACATTCTTCTCGGCAGTCTTTCCAAGATGACAGGCAGTCCAGGCTGTTGACCAGGGTCTATGACTTGTGACATAACTTGTTTGGGAAGCAATCTCCCATGAAGGTATTCATTATGGCATCATGTATGTACAGTAGCTTGAGGGAAATACTGACCAGTGTGCCCAGTGTTCTGTCTCAAAGAGGCTGCATAAAAGATGGGTAAGTGCTCTGATTTGGGGAGCTAGATTTCAAATTCACTTGCCATTATACTTTAAAGTGCTGGTCTCCAGATTTGCCTTCAAAACACAGAAAAGCTACAAATATCGTTCCATCTTCCAATGTCGAAAATGATCTAATCCCAGTCTCAGCCTAGCCTGAAGTTTCAGACAAAGTTCAGAGCACCACTGAGTAAGCCAGCACAATAAGGTGGCATGACCGGCAAGGGGTGCTGAGCCCTCCACAGGCTGGTGTTTCTTGAAGGTCAAGTCTATTGGAAAATACTCCCAGCTGCATTTAATTGCTGTGATCCATCAAGCTCAAATTCTCTGTGGTCCTTGCTCATTATAAAATGCACAGCCAATCTTTCTGTTCTCTTGCATGGGTCCTTTAGTAAAAACACAAGCACAAGACCGTATCTTCATCGACAAAAGCTGCTAGATACCACTGAGGTTAAAAGGCAGACCAACAAACCTGCATAACCCTTGCATATTAAAGTGCCATCAAAGCGTGCCAGCCAAAGCCCCTTCATTAGGTCTCAAACATTTTTAAAAATTTTATTTTAAAGATGTGGGTCCAGTTCAGGATTAGGTACTTAAGTGGTCATCGGTCTCAAAAGTTTTTGTTGTTCGCTCTTCAAAATCACTTCTTCCGCATTTCACAGGGTTTCAGACCAACTTGGTCCCATAAGCACAGCACTTTCCTGAGTTTTGTGAGACATTCTAGTGAAGTATTTAACCTGAAGGGGTAGTGGGAACCCTAGAATTTGTAGCCAGCTAGTCAGAAGTGGCTGTTGTTTTTGTTTGTTTGTTTTTGAGTTGGAGTCTCACTCTGTCGCCCAGACCGGAGTGCAGTGGCCGCTCCCGGCCACCGCAGCCTCGACCTGCTGGGCTCCGGC
>NW_007247393.1:498440-532006 GCF_000164805.1 Carlito syrichta
GATGAGGTCTCAAGCCCAGGCGGGTCTCGAACCCGCGGGCTCAGGCAATCCACTCACCTCAGCCTCCCAAAGGCGCGGGATTACAGGCTGTTGTTTTAAGTGAGGACAGTCTTGTGGAGGGCTGTGTCCTTAACCTTACAAACGCCTTTTATTGGACACACGTCCCATTTTCAAAACTTACTCCAGGTAAAATTACAGTAATTAAAACAGTGTGATACTCGCATAAAGACAGGCATACAGACCGGGGGGATAGAATTCTGTTTCAAGAAACCAACACAGCAGTATGTCTATGGCCACTGGTGTTTGACAAGGGTGTCAAGACCATCCATTGGGGGAAAGAACAGTTTCTTCAACCAATGGTGTTGGTACAACTGAATATCCACATGCAAAATACTGAAGCTGAACTCTGGCTTCACACCATAGACATAAATTAGGTAAAAATGGATCAACGATTTGAATACAAGAGCTAAAGCTGTAAAATTCTTATAAGAAAACATAGGAGCAAATCTCCATGCAGATTTGGCAGTCAATTTAGACACAGGACAGAAAGGATGAGCAAAAAAGAAAAAAATAGGTAAATTGGACTTCAATAAATTTAGAATTTTTTTGTGTGTCAGAGGACATGATCAAGAAAGTGAAAAGAAAGCCACAGAATGGGAGAAAATATTTGCCAAGTATATATCTGATAAGGGTTTAATGTCTAGAAAATATAAAGAATTTGTGCTCAAAAACAAAAAAGACAATTAAAAAATAGGCAAAGAACTTGAATAAATCTTTTTCTAAAGGAGGTATACAAATGGTAATAGGCACATGAAAAGATACTCAACATTCTTAGTCATTAGAGAAATGTAAATAAAAACCACAGTGATGGTTTTGATATTAGAATGACTATACGAAAGCACTATATGAATGCACATAGAGAGAGAGAGAATGACAAGTGTTGGTGAGAATGTGGAGAGACTGGAACCCTTGTACATTGCTTGTGAAAATGTAAAATGGTGTAGCTACTTTGGAAAACAATTTGGCCTTTTTTCTGAAAGATAAATATAGTTCACCCCACGACCCCGCAGTTCCACTCCTAGACAATTATGCAAAAAAATTAAAAACATACTCAAACATGTTTATGGCAGCACTGTGCATAACAGCCAGAAAATGGAAGCCAAATGTCATGGACAGATGACTGTAGGAACAAACTGTGGTAAATACACACACAATGGAACGTTATTCAGTCATGAAAAGGAATGAAGTGTTGGTGACACTACGACTGGGATACACCTTGAAAACATTATATTCAGTGAAAGAACCACACACAAAAGGTAACATATTGTATGATTCCATTTATTTGAAATGTCCAGGATGAATGACTCCATAGATACAGGGTCTGGGGGAAAGGGGCCCTGGAAAAGTGCTTAATGGGTCAGTGGCTTTACTTTGGAATGATGGAAATGTTTCGGGACTGCAAAGAGGTGGCGGTTGTACATTTTGAATCCACTAAATGCCACGGAGTCTTTCACTTTAAAATGGTTGATTTCATGTTACGTGAATTTCACCTCAATAAATTATTTAAAAAAAAAGACAAGTGGAGCAGAACCAATTTGCCCCAGTTGTCCCAGCCAAGGTCACCCTCGCTCAGCTGACAGCCAGCTGATTCCAAGACATGAGACATGAGAGTAAGCCCAGCCAAGACCAGCAGAAGCACCCGGCTAATTTGCAGACTTATGAGCAAAACAAATGCTTATTGTTTTATGCCACTGAGTTTCGAGGTGGTTTGCTGTGCAACATTGCTGTGGAAAGAGACGCCAAATACTGTTAGCTATCTGTACTTTATACATATTGTCCCACAGTCTTCATTCATTGGTTAGACAGCTAAAGCCTATTTGTAAATCTTAATCCTTTATATTGTCAGAGTAATCTCCCTAAAAGATCCCTAACTTTTTTTTTTTGTTGTTCAGAACTTGATATATCAAAACTTTACAAAGCAGGACAGTCTCCATACTCTGTATCTTGACATTCAAGAACCTTTATTCTGTGATCTTGCCGTCTTCCAATGGAGTAAACCATAATTCACAACAACCCAACAAGGAGACCCAACAAGGACCTTTTCGTATCTAGATCTGACCCTTCTGTTTTCAGATGCTTCAGTGACTTGTGTGGGCCCAGCTTCCTTACGATGGTTTATGCTACCTCATGCCCACTTGGAATATTCTTCCCATTCTCCATTTCTTCAAAAGTTCAGTGGTTTGTGTCCGTCAGGACATATTCTATTATTTTATGGTAACAAATGACTCCAAAATTCTCAGTGTAATTTTTTCCTGTAGAACTTTCAGTGGCTTATACAAAGGCATTCTATTTCACTCATGCTACATGTCATTGTGGGTTGACTGCAGCTGCACTTGCATGTGTCAAAGCAAGTCACATGCCACCACCTGAATTCAACAGTGTGACAATGCACCACCCTTCCATGGGTAAAATCATTGCAAGTTACATGGTTAAACTTGACACGAATAAGGTGGGAAGTGGAATTTTTCTTCAGAGAGGGGCAACAATTATTTTGAATAACAGTAGGATAAACTACATCATCTCTTATCCAAAATGTGTATTAGTCATATATCTCTGGGTAACACATTGCCCCCAAAATGTATCTGCTTAAAGCAGCAAGCGTTTATTATTTCTCAATGTTTGTGGATCAGGAAATTCAAGGCCTGGCTTATCTGGGCTCCCTGACTCTGAGTATCTCACAAGGCTTCAATTGAGATGTCAGCCTGCAGTGCTTTA
Organism: Carlito syrichta; assembly: GCF_000164805.1. Taxonomy (NCBI): domain Eukaryota; kingdom Metazoa; phylum Chordata; class Mammalia; order Primates; family Tarsiidae; genus Carlito; species Carlito syrichta. Next base: position 501,216 of record NW_007247393.1, read on the forward strand.
AAATATTATTTAAATCCTGCTTTTTTTGTTTTTGAATACTTCTTATTCTCAGCTGGTTTTGATTTTGTCTGTACTATGCCATAACATTTGTTATATGTCATTTGTTTTGTGTATGGTACTTATCTCTTTAAGAGACATTTTCTTTTTCTTTTAGGATTAGGCATACAAGTGGTCATCGTACAGGTAAAGTTTGGGCCTCCCTCTGGTCCCCACTTTGCCGGGTTTGAGATCAGGTACCCTTATTGATGTTGTGTTCCCTCCCCCACCACCCCCGCAGTATCCTGCTACTGCCAATCCCTTTCTTATAGTATTATGGTAAATGTTCAGGGTTCGCTTATGAGTGACATTTTTCTCTTATATTAAAAAAAATCTCCAAATATTTCTTAACTTCTACCATGGAACTGGGCATAGGGTAGATCCTCAAAAAACAATTGATAAGTGCAGTCTATATTATGGTGCTTAAAAGACAGATGAAAATACGTTTAAGTAAACGAGTTTTTTAAAATATCAGAAATTGTTTGTGGAATTAAATTTGCAATAAATGATTCACTATTAACCATTTGGTACTGGTAGCTCTCACTTATTTAATGATTCACTGGCCACTCTGACTAGTATTTTGCTGTGTTCATACCATTTTAAAAGCTAGAAGATTCTCATTTATTGTTGCACAATGCATTATAAAAACAAATGATGGTTGGGCACAGTGGCTCATACCCGTAATTCTAGCACTTTGGGAGGCCGACATGGGAGGATTGCTTGAAGCCAGGAGTTTGAGACCAGTCTGCTCAACATAACAAGACCTCGCCTCTACAAAAAAAAAAAAAATCACAAAAATTAGCCAGGTGGGGTGGTATGCGTCTGTAGTGCTAGCTACTCAGGAGGCTGAGGTGGGAGGATGGCTTGAGCCCAGATGGTTGAGGCTGCAGTGAGCTGTGATCATGCCACTGCACTTCAGCCTGAGCAATAGCGTGAGACCCTGACTCAAAAATACCAAACAAAAAAACCAAATGATGATGACTCTTTTTTTCAATATTGACACAGAATAGTGTTGATTGATTGACTTTTGAACTCAGCATCAGAAGAGTTGTTGGTGATTACTTTGTTCTTGAATCCCATCTAAATTGTTGGCAACAATTGTCCATTCAATCACTGCTTGTTCCATTTATGGCAGCTATAATTTCTTTTAAAATGTTCATTTTAAACATTTTATTAATTACTTTTGTGATACTTACTGTACACAGGGTGCTGTGAATGTAACAAGGATTACCCTTCTGTAAGTTTCACTTTTCTGTGTCAACTTGACGGGACCACACAGTACCCAGACATTGGGCTGAACATTCTTCCGGGTGTGCCTGTGAGGGTGTTTCTGGATGAGAAGAGCATTTGATTCAGTAGACTGAGAAAAGCAGACTGCTTTGCCTTTCTGAGGATCTACCAGATGCCCAGTTAACAAAACACTCCCCGATCCTCCTTGCAAGCTATCATCTACGTATCTGAAGGTCTTAGTTTAAATATTACTTCTTCTGAGAAACTTTCCTGACCTCGCCCTTTCCCTTCTTGTCTAGAATGGTTTATGTGTTAGGGTTCTCTGTAGAAACAGAGCCTGTGTATAGTTTTAAACGTTTATCATTGGTCTATGACTGCCTTTCACATATTTGAATGTGTATCCTTTAAGTCTTTTTCAGGTTAAATGTCCTCAGTCTCTTCAACTATTTATCTGGCCCCTTATCGTTCTGATAGCTCTGTTCTGTCTAGTTATTTCAATATTCACCTTTGTGGGGCCCTAAATTGTACATGATTTTCTAGGTCCTGTCAAGTTGATACAGAAAAGTGAGCATTACAGAAGGTGACCTTGTGTATAGTCAGTATCACAACTGTAATTAATAAGACTTTCTGGGGAGTTATTTGTTTAATGTCTGTCTTTTAACTGGACTGTCAGCTACATATGGGTAAGGATTTTGCCATCTTTTCTGCATTCCCATGTTTAGCATAGGGTTAAAAATATAGATATTGTAAAATGGTATAAAAAGTAGGAATGCAGCCGTGTACTTAGATTCCTGTCGATGTAAGTACAACATTCAGGCATCGAGAGTGAGTCCAGTCAAAATGCTTCCCTCTTTCATGTCTAGGCCCACTTCTGTTCTGCCACATGTGGGATTCTGCAATGGTCCAGACAGTCCGGGGCCCAGGAATGGCACTGCCAGAGATGGGGAGCTCAGAAGGTGTAGTCACAGCCTCCAGTCAAGTCCCACACGGGGCAACCTGTGTTTGATCATTGTGGTTCCTTCTGTTACTTTCCTCAGGAAGGAAATTGTGGGCCAGGACTGCACCCACTCATCACTCTATTTTGCCTGGTTTTGGTTGTGGTAAAATATGTTTCTCTTTGGCTTTTACAAACAAGTAATCCTGAATTCTTAATAGAGAACATAAATGGGAGGGCTGAAAATATTGGTTGATGCATAAGTTCATAGTGTTTGTTTTGGCATGGTAATACTGGTGTTGGAGGCTATTTATTGCTTGTCAACTGTTAGAGTGACAATGTTGTGCTTGTGAATACACCTTGCATTTTGCAGATTTGAAGAAAGTTAGTGCTATTTGTGGGCTAAAGAAGATGGAGTGTCAAGCGGAAAAAAGTGAGCTCTTCCAACAGACTCTTTTGTTTGACTTTAACAGAGGAGTCAAGGCAGCAGGGGTGGCTTGAAACATTTGTGCCACATATGGGGACAATGCCATTGGGAAAGCACAGCAAGAAAATGACTTTGTCATTTCGAAGGGGGCCCCTTTACCTGAGTGATTCTCCATGTTCAGGAAGACCACTGGACTTCGATGAAGACTGTTTAAACATTTTAATCCACAACGACCCCTGTCAGCCAACCCAGTACTTGGCAAATGGGATGAAGCATGACCAATCATCACGCACCATTTGCATTCCTTGGGCAAGCCAACAACGCTATCAACTTATGCATCTTCCCAATATTACAAGTTCCCCCATATTGTTGCAGATACACCCATTTATCTGGGAAGGGGCATACAGATTTGGCAGCATCTTTCTCAGAGACAATCAGAATAGCCACAGTGTATTGGGACCACAGTGTCTTGGGACCTGTATTACTGGAAGCAATAATGGCTATGTGCTGGTGTTGGAACCTCAAGCTTTATTAGAAGAGTTTCCTTCTCTGTTTGTTAAATATTTGTTTAGGAGTCAGTGATCTCATGGTGGGCCCTAACAATTGCTGTTTGTTTTCCTGAGGGCTCACAAACCATTTATAATCTGTTCTAGAACATTCTGGGGAATTAACATCAAGCTTGTGTATAAAATTTCTTCTTTAAAATTAAGTCTGTTTGCCTCTCTTCAATCCTTAAATTCCTAACCATTTACCTTTGTTTTTCAAACTTTATGAAATATAAAAATGTAGGTTTCTGCTGAAGGAGGGTGCCAAGTGCTGGTAGTAATTAATCAGTGTTTCAGTCTCCCTAGGGTGAGATTTGGTATACACAAAGGCAGCAAGTTAAGAGCCCTTTTGTGTTGGAAACAGGCCACTCAGGAAAAGTCTTCAGACCCTGGAATTGTGCTGTCTATGACTTTGCCTTGGTTTCCAGTATCATTTTTTTTTTTTTTTGAGTTGGAGTCTCACTCCATTGCCCAGGCTGGAGTGCAGTGGCATGCTCACAGCTACCCCAGCTTGGATCTGCTGGGCTCAGGCCATCCTTCCACCTCAGCCTTTCAAGTAACTGGAACTACAGGCACGCGCTACCACACCTGGCTAATTTTTTGATTTATTTATTGTAGGGATGAGGTCTCACCACATTGCCCAGGCTGGTGTCGAACCCGTGGGCTCAGGCAATCCTCTCACCTTGGCTTCCCAAAGTGCTGAGATTACAGACTTGAGCCACCGCGTCGGTTTCCACTTTCTTAGACATGATCCTCAGGGTCTCCTAGTAACTTTCAGACATCAGACTGTGGCTATCTTTGTTACTTGTGTCAAAAACAGAATGTGTTAAGTAATCACTGATTTATAATTTTGTTCTTGATCTACACAGGTTATAAAGAATTTTGTTAGAGCTTGTTTTTTATTTTTTATTTTTTGAGTTGGAGTCTCACTCTGTCGCCCAGACTGGAGTGCAGTGGCTGCTCCCGGCCATCGCAACTTCGATCTGCTGAGCTCCAGCGATCCTTCCGCCTCAGCCTTCCAAGTAGCTGGAACTACAGGCGTGTGCTACCATGCCCGGCTGATTTTTGATTTATTGTAGAGATGAGGTCTCACCAAGTTGCCCAGGTGGGTCTCGAACCCATGGGCTCCAGCAATCCACTCACCTCAGCCTCCCAAGACGCAGGATTACAGGCTGAGCCACTGAACCCGGCTAGAGCTTGATTTTCAAAAAAGTGTTTGGTTGGCAGTTGGAGACCTCCCATTATAATTGGATCACTGTCATCTTTTATTAAATATGTGAATGCGGGATTGTGTGATGTGAGCATTCAGGAAGCAATCTAATCTACTCAGAGACTCTTTAATATTTGTCAGCAATTTTCTTTTGAAGTCTAAAACATAGGCTTTCTTTTATCCATGAAGACATGATCATCACCCCTCGATTTTGTTGGGGTAAACTTGCTTCAGTCTTTCGTGTAAATTTTTAACCAAGTCCTTGCTCATTTCCCATCTCCTTGAGTTTATCTTTCTACCTTTTGGCTTTAGTGTCTCTTATGTCTCAGTCTTAGACTTCTTTTTTTTGTTTTTTTTGTTTTTTTTTTTTGTTTTTGAGTTGGAGTCTCACTCTGCTGCCCAGACTGGAGTGCAGTGGCCGCTCCCGGCCACCGCAGCCTCGACCTGCTGGGCTCCGGCAATCCTTCTGCCTCAGCCTTCCCAGTAGCCGGAATTACAGGTGTGCACGATCACGCCTGGCTAATTTTTTGATTTATTGTAGAGATGAGGTCTCACCTGCCCAGGCGGGTCTCGAACCCGCAGGCTCAGGCAATCCACTCACCTCAGCCTCCCAAGGGCGTGGGATTACAGGCTCAGCCATCGAGCCTGGCTCAGTCTTAGACTTCTAACACCAAAATCCATCACCTTTAAAATATAAATCTCTCATAACCTGCACATTTAAATCCTAAATAAATTGTTGAAATATAAGTCATACATTGTCTTAGCCTTTACGTTCAAGGGGCCCAAACTACTTTACTCCTGTTAGCTGATTCCTGGGTCTTTCTGAGTTCGGTTATGTTGGTTTGGGTATTGTTATGATTCCTGCTTTAGAGTCTTAAGAAAAAAAGAAAGAAAAAGAAAAAAGGATTATCTACACTTTTAGATTTGTATTAGTGACCATACAATGTAATGGTAGAATTTTGAGTCATTTACAATTAGCTTGCTTTTGAACATTATTTACATATGTGTTTTTTTTGTTGTGTTTTGTTTTGTTTTTGAGTTGGAGTCTCCCTCAGTTGCCCTCCCGGCCACCACAGCCTCGATTTGCTGGGCTCTGGCGATCCTTCCACCTTAGCCTTCCAAGTAACTGGAACTACAGGTGCGCGCTACCACGCCTGGCTAATTTTTTTTTTTATTGTAGAGATGAGATCTCGCCAAATTGTCCAGGCGGGTCTCGAACCCGCGGGCTCAGGCAATTCACTCACCTCGGCCTCCCAAAGCGCAGGATTACAGGCTGAGCCACCGAGCCTGGCCTACATATGTGTTTTGCATACTTGATTTTGCGCCTAAGTTTTACTATGTTTTGTATTACATATTTTCTGACTGGGTCAAAAGTTAATTTGTGCTTCATTTAATGCCATTTATTTTAAACTTTTTGGAGTAGTAGTATAAATAAAAAATAGTAATCCAAAATAATAAAATGTCAGTTATTAGAGCAAGTAATTATATAATAACATTTCTAAAGGCCATTACTTCTAGTTCTTGTTAACTTATTTTCTGAGTTCTGCATTGTACTTTCTAAAACCGACTCTAAGATAATCCTTTACATTTTTGTACGGAGCTTCAAGGTTTCCGAAAGCATGTAGCACATTTTCATTTTTACAGATTGGTATGGACCGCTAACACATAAAAATAGACTAGGAAGAGTTAATTCTCAATATTTCCTTACGTGATCTCAAACTGCATGCGTGTCAACCCAATGAAGTTATTTTACATCATTGCATAAAATATCAAATATTTTAGATATCCAAGAAATCAAGCTCACAAAATGCTTGTATTCTCAAAGACACACACACCATTATTTTTGTTGAGAGGAAAAGCAAGATTCAGACAATAGCATCCCCGCTTATCTCTACTTGTATGAATCAAGTCATTTAAATAAATGAATTGTGTATGCTGACCTGTTCTACCAGTGGGCTACGGGGGATGTATGCAAAAAAGATGTGCATGGCGGTGGAAGTAGAAAGAGGCGTAAAGCGTATTGGAAAACTCCCAAATGTCCCCTGCAAATGGGCCCTATTCAGAATCAGAAAGCGTATGATGAGTGAAGTGGTTTTGAATATCGCCTTTAGATTCCATGCTGTTACAAGGCCAGCCCCGAACATGGCAACTCTTATTTCCACACACAGTACCTCTTCACTCTCAATTTAACCCCAAAATCTGATGAACCCATTACTCCATCCTTGATTTCATGGAACAAGGAGTAGATATAGTTACAAATGATCAATCACAAGCCGTGAACCAAAGCAGCAAGGCATTAACAATTCACACCACTTCGGTCCACTTGCTCAAGCAGAAGATGTGCCAGCATATTTAATGCACAGCTACTTCGTTCAGTTTAAGGAAAAAAAACATGACTCAGGCTGCATTTTTCAAAATGGACCTCCTAAGATTTCATCCTTCCTAAGCCTTCACGTCAACGTTCACCGACACTTCAGCAATTAAAATAACCAGGTGTCCCGTAAAGGTCATTGTGTCTAAATTAAATTTTACTCATGTAAAAACAATACGACCTATGAAATTCCTCCCTTCGATGCATCACGATTCTGTTTGATCCTATCACACAAATCAATGTCTTTTACAGCAGTATCATAACACTGGTAGACCCCACAGGCAATATGCCGTCAGTTTAATAGGATCACTGAAAAACCAAAGCAGCTGTGAAAGATTGCTCTAAGTATAGCAATCGCGTGCTTGTCATTTTGTTCAGTGGAGGAAAAATCCAAATTTGGGTAGGCATCGGTATTTAAGAAAACGACTGCTAAATCTTTTCTCATAAGTACCTTAGGGACAATAAGATTTGACATATAGCATGTAAACAAAAGTACACAGCAGCTGTTAGTTGAGTTGTGTTTGAATAAAAATACACTGATATAAATCAAGCAACACAGGAGACAGGATGTTCTCTATCATTCAAGCTTCCCAGCAGACCATGCTGTTGAGTGGCGTCTGCTGGTTGCTCTGTGGCCTAGAGCATCATGAACTATTACCTAAAGCTGGATGAGGGGCGTTAAAACACACGCATATGTTGGCACTGGTTCACACTCCCTGCAGGCGTACTTCCTGAACTGGGAAGCAGTCACGTCTTAGCTCCTTTTAAGAACTTTGTCGGACCCAAAGAAACTTTGTAGATCTTTTTCATTTAAAAAAATAAATGGCTATCAAAGTGGTGGGAAATTTCCAAATGTCTTAATGTGTTTCTAAATGATGTCTTGCTATCAATAGCTGAGTATCTTTGAGGCTGAGATCTGCAGCTTGCTGCCAGAGAGCACGTAGAAGTTATGGGTCACTGTGCTCTGGGGGATGTGCTTTTCTTTCATGGTCTCATGTACCCTTACTAAAGTGTGAAGATTACAATATGATGTGAATTATGGTTCTGGATATTTAACTGGCATGGATTTTAATTTTTACTTGGAAGCAGGTTAGTAAAGCCTTCGATTACTTTCTATGTTTCTGGAAAAATCTGTCAATAAAAAATCCTGATCTTTTTAGCTTTCCATAGTGGGTCCACACGCAGGAGGCCAAGTGTCTCTTTCGATGAGAAATGTTGCTCTTGGAGAGGGACGTATATTTCCTAGGCAGAGATCTTGACAGAACAGTGCAGTCTCACTCTAATCGATAAGTTTGATTAGCTTTGAGGTTTCTCTTGGGAGGGATGTCTAGCACCTTGTCATGCAGTGTTCCCATTGTGTAGCCAAGCAAGTTCGAGTTTCTTGTCAGTGACGGAGTGACTTTAATATAAGGTTCCCTTGAAGACTGAGCAGTTCATTTTCTTTTTTAGCATTTGAACTCATTGTGTTTGGAGTTCTTAAGGAAAATTACCTTTATTATTTCAAATAGTTATCTTTACCTTAATCGGATGTTACTACTCTGTTATTTAAATTTTATTGTGTGCCTTTTCCTATAGAAACCTGATTTATATGACAGGGTAGGATAAAGTACATACGCGTTTTCCAAGGATGTTCAAAAAATGCCCACCTCTGGCCTTCTCTCTAGTTAATGCTTCACTGCCAAATCTTATAGTTTTTTTAAATATTTGTTTTCCTCCTTAGTATAAACTAATGTTATAAGGAAAATTAGAATTAAAAAAGTTGCACATATCCTAAATGTGATTCAAAATTCTGGCATATTTATGTTTATTTAGTGACTTTTTAAAACAAATTTGTATTCGAGTATAGAAAGTTACAAGTCTAAATGATTGTGGTTAGTTGTGCTCGTGGTCTTAAAACTCACCTAAAAGACTGTCCATGATGTATTTGCGTGATGATTTATTCATCCGGTAGATATTGATTGAGCTTTCACCAAACTGAAAAACACCATGACCTCAAACTCCAGAGGGTTCAGAATTGACTGGAGAGTAAGAGTGGGCAGGGACAAGATGTGAACTGGTACACATTAATAAAGAACAAAAACCGACAGAAAATACGATGGGAAGGGTAGAGGAGAGAGCGGTTAATTCTGCCTAAATAATTTGGGATATTTTGCCAGAGGTAGTAACATTTGATATGAGCCTTGAAGGACAAGAATATATTAATAAGTGAAGAAAATGGGGAAGAAATGCAAAGGAAATGAAACATTATGAGTGAGAAAGATATAAGTTCGTAGTTATGAAATTAACATAGCTACTACTTTGGGTCATATAATCTGTTTACGTATGATGCTCAGTCTTACCTCTGTCCAGTGAGCTACTCTTTGTGGTCCCATGGTCAAACATCCTCAGTTTTGACTCCAAACCCATTGATATTATTGGGTTAATTTTCAATTTTCCCATAGCCATAACTTGAGCTTAAACAAATGGAACAAAAAGTAACCAGTCACATAGTTTTTTTTTTTACCTTTCCAGTGGTTGAAATGATCCCAATGGAATGATCCCATTTGACTGATGCATGCATAATCGCAAAATTTAAATTGAGGGACAATTAATTTCCAAACTGTTTAATATAAAATGTTGAGGGCTTGCTGAATGAAAATACTAAAAATATTGCAAAGCAAAGTTCTCACCACAGTCATGTGAATCGGAGAGACAAAGTAGAACACCTGTAATAAAGACCTTGCACAGAAGAAGAAATGTTTGTGTGTAGTTATGCACAGTTATGTGTAGTTAGGGACATAAGATCACCTTCTTGAATGAAGCAATATTTCTAAGTAGTAGTTTGAAGGAAGAGAAGCACATGATTTGAAAGGACACTGAAAATAATATCCCGGAGTTCACTCCGTGGGAAAGGTTTTTTGTTTTTTGTTTTCACTGAGTACCATGGGTCTTGGTAGCTTATAGCAACATCTAGGTTTATGCTCTTTCTAATGCTGAAGCGTTATCTATTGACCTTTCTAAACCATTGCCCTAATTTCTTGCACATATTTATATAATAGTATTTAACAGAATGAAGCTTTACATCGGAAAAGGAGAAAAAGAGAACTGTACATAAAACAGAGAAGAAAACCATTGGTTAAGAACACCAAGGAACTATTTTTTGGCGTAGCATATTATGAAACCCTGCTAAAACACTTAAAACAATAATTCACACCCATGTTAAAATCTATGGTTGGGGCTGAAAAATCGAATGACTTCTTTTTTAAAAAAAAAATCAATTACTCAATTATATTTCAAAACTACATCTTATACCGAGGCTTCTTTTTTTAATGGAGAGTTCTTTAATTCTAACTGCTTCGTAAATACTATTTTTTCGGTACAACATAGTCTGATTTATACCTCCTTTCCAAGTACTTAGGCGTATCATTTTCTTATGTTTTCTGTACCTTCCTAGTTAGTGGAAACATTGTTTGTTCTTGGAGTGTGCTTTGTCTCCCTTTTCAAGAAGATCATCAAAGTTACTAGTTTGCAGCCTCCAAAAAGAAAGAGCCTTCTAATCCGTAGTTCAGAGGCTAACCTTTATGAGTGCTCTCATGGTTATAATGAGGACCCTGCTTCCAGCAGGGAGATTCTGGAATATTGAACAGATTATTCAACAAGTTCAGAGCAGATTCTGAAGTCCCTTATAAAACCTGCTTGTGAATACTGCTTTCTTTGCTTTGCTGTTTCTGGTTTCCATAGTATTCCTAATTACATAAATCATGTGGAACATGGGAGCTGTTTTCTACCCAGTGTCAATTCTGATGCTGCTTACATTGTGGTATGATTTAATTTTTTCTCCATGCTGTATTTTCTTTTTCTTAAATTCTTACAGAGAGTATAAGCTTTGAAAAAAGTAGAGTTTTGTTGTAAATGTTTTTTTGAAGTCCCTTGGGCTGACATAAAAGAATGAAAAATATTTTGTGATCAGCACAGATGAATAAGACAAGAGAATCTGATACAATTTTCTCAGGTTTAAATTCAAGATCAACTCTAGGATGTCAATCATTCAAGTTTAACACCTCTCAACTTATTTAACTTTATTTCAATTTACCACCGGTTTATGCAGTGCCTTTTATTGTTCAAAAAGTATATTAGGTTCAATGTGTATGCCAATTAAAGGTGTATAAATTAAAATCTAACACATGGGAATATATGAATGTTGTAGCAATAAACTTAAAAGTACTGATGATTCTTAAGCTAGGCTTCTATAGAAAAGAAGAGATTAAAATAGAGCTTGATTTATATTACACAGTTTTTTTGGAAGGTTGAAGAGTTATAACTCTGAAAATAAGTTCATTTCTTAGTTTTTATTTCTTTTATAGTATGTGAGCTTACATTTCTTAAAAGTTTGAGGTATTTGATGTGATAACACTTACAGCGAAAAGCAGTTACTTGAAGAGAGTATAAAGTGGGTCTGGTAGGTGAATTTCAGGAATTCAAACTAGATCAGTGCATTTCATGCCCACATCTGAAAAGATGTCTAAATACTTACTGGGTCGTAATTTCCTTGTAACGTTATTTATACCATAGTAGAAGAAAATCTTTTAACTCTAGTTCTAATATTCTCCTTAGTGTTGGATATATTGGACAGATTTTAAATTGTGCTTTGGTGGAGGACTGTGGAACTTGGTGCCATAAAATGCATAAGTTTCTTCCTCACAGCAGAATTTGCAGAGTACCAGCAGCAAAGGCCATTTGCATAACTCAGCCGCTCAGCAGCTCAGCTGAACCTAATTGTAATTCAATTTCTACATTGCAATCCTAGGCCTCTCTGCATAAAATATGCAACATATAACATAACTAATGGCATGACCTATTTTCTTTGCTGGTGATCTATTTAATTTCTTCTTCTAGTAGCAATATGTACCAGAAGAAGAAGGTAGCCAAGACATATAGTTATTTTGTCTGTTTATGTTTGTCACATGTATAAACTTAATGACCAAGTTTAAAAAATTCCTTCATTTTTCTGTGTTCCCAAGTGTGTCTAAGACTTTATTATTTCTTTATTTCTGGCTTTTCAGGGGAAAATTAAATCTTGAAAAATGTTAGCTAGCTGTCTTGTGATTGGACTATTTTACACTAGAAAGACCTTACAAGCTAATCGTGTGAAAAAGTGTATAAACATGTTTGTCAAGTCCGTATGGATGTTGCAATCTAGACCCACAAGTAAATATCTTTTATCTGTTTACAGAATGCCTGCTGGAGTAGCATTCCTAAATCCTTGACTCGTTTATGTTTCAGGAACTTAAAAAAGAAAGGCGTGCTCAAATGCTTGCTTAAGACTCTCACTTGATTTTTAAACAGTCTGGCCACCCTGTTTTATGGGTTACTTGAGAAATAGCGAAGAAAGGCTCAAGTGGGAGGGCTTCTGAAGGTGTGGGTTTTATTTTGTGAATAATTTACTGATGTGATGTTTTAGGTATATAGACCCCTCTATGGAAGCTCTATACAGAAACAACATGGATCTCACAATTTTATCAGGACAATGCAAGTAGATTTCAGCAAGGTTGGTTCCAACTCATCTGTGATAAATGAGAAGATAAGGCAATCAGTGCACACCATGACACTCCGTGCAGCTAGTTAGACACACTTCAGAACTATTCAGGTGTGCTCACAAAAAGCTTATGAGTCTTGCTTGGGGGGGGTGTCTCAATATAAATACATCCTTCATGGTGGCCACTAGTAATGCAGGAATTGCCTCTCTAAGACTTAACCCAGGTCAGATGTAAATAATAGATGTTAAGAGTTAGCTCTGGTATCGGGACTGTGTTCCAGGCAGTGTATTTCAGATGGGCCAAAAGATTTTTTTCCTCCTTCTTTTCTTGCACAGTCTCCTCTTCTTGAAAAATGCCTGCAAAATTCCATCACACCTTGGCGGGGACTACTTTGGGTCTCTAAGGGAGAAGGTTTCAGCCCCTCAGGAGCTAAGATGTACGTCCAAGGAGTTCTTTTGGCTTTGTACCAACGATTAAAGTCTGCAAAAAAAAAAAAAAAATTATAAGCAGGTGAGTCATCCTTCTTAAAAAACTGCTTTCTTATATGTTTTTAAAATGTACTTGGTTGTATAGAGGCAATGATTGGCATCATGTCATGACAGAGCTGTGACATGTATTTTGTGAGCTCAGTGCCAGTGAGAGAGCCAAAAATGCTTCTTCTGTAATCTCCAAGCCAGCAGTAATGGGGCTAATTGTGTCTGTCTTTTGGTACAGATGTCATATGTCTCATCGTTTCTTGCTGGGTACCATGCAAAGCGAAGGCAACTTCTTACGTGGAAGTTCTATAGGAAGTTGCTTTAAATAAGAAAATGAATAGCTCCTGGGTCATTCGAAGGTTGAAGTGTTCAGTATAAAATCAGATTTTTTTTTGTAGTAGAAGTCAGGCTAAAATATAACAAATCATAATCTGAGAAATGAAATTGTGAATTAACTTAATGTCAAGAGTCACTTTATTTATTCTTATTTAACTTTTCTGTTTCAGAAGCCGAAAGTATAGAAATAGAATTAATGTATTTGAATCAGGTTAAACTAGGTTTTGTTCTTTGATTTCTGTGTATTCATTTCAAATTGCATGTGTGTGTGTAAAGACTTTGATATTTTTGTAGCTACTTAGAGGGGTTTTTGAGGTAGCATGAAGTAAGATTCGCATTGTAAAGAGAATAATGGATGCTATTTACAAAATAAAAACGGAATTGTCACATTTAAAAAGTCTCTGCTCTTGGTTTTAAGAAGTGAAACTTACATTTTTACCATATTAAACAGGGACGAGGTTTTACATTTTGAACTGGGAGATTCCAGTTGAGAACTGGGCTCATTATCTCAGGCCACAGACTGCTGAAAAATGAATATTTTGAAAGCATGAAGCTATTATTCTCGGTTTGCATAGAGGAAGGGGCTGGGAATGGGATGTCAGTCTTAGTGTTCATATAGCACCTCCTGCTGTCCAGTTTGGAAAAGAACAACTTTTATTGACTGGAAGAAAGTATACTAAGATAACCAGAACTAGCCAAAAACGTCCTCCCGTGAAAAACTTTTATTTGCAAAATGTGTTTGGTTTGCCTCCTCATTAATTACTTTCAGTGAATCCAGAAGCAGGATTAATAATTATCATAGATAAGGCTATTTATGATAATAAATAGGAAAAATAAAAACTCAAACTTATTTAGTGTTCTTTATTAAACCGTTAGATACAAAAACGAGCATAGAGCATCTTATTGCATTTAGATAATTATTTTAGCTGAAATATTATTTATTTTTTAAGATATGATAATATTATAAAATTCATTGTGATGAATGGAATTACAGTTATTTATTTGACTTGATATGGTTTGAGTCCACTTACTGGAGAGTGATTTAACATTAAAGAAAACAATTTGACCATTTTCCAAAGCAAGAAAAGCACTGTTTAAAGCAGTACTTTAAACCTAAAGGTAAAATTAAACATGTTCTAAGTTTTATTAATAGAGTTTAGAGATAAGAAACCTCTCAGAAAGTAATGGCCTGTTTCTTTTCCACTGTCTTAAACATTTAAAATTTTAAATAGATATAAATAGCTGTACTAGATTTAAGAGTTCTGTGCTTTGTAAGAAAAAAACTTTCAGAATTACTTAGTGCTTTCATTTTTAAAATTTCCTTATAACTCAAAATTGATCAAAATACATTTTATTAAACATTAAATGTAAAGATGGACACAATTTAACATTTTTTATGTCTCCAAAATTGTCTATTTGGCCAATCTGTAAGAATTTCAACATAAAGTGAAATTTAAGAATATTTTAAAACCTAGGCTTTTTTGCCATTCCTAATGAAAATTTTTTCTTTTGCTAAGTTCCAATAATTTAAAGCTTTGTACTCAACAGTTTTAATATAATACTTGTTTTATTTTAAAATACAAAAATGAAGAAAAATAAATGGAAATATGCCCGTGATGCATTTTCATGAAAATTTCTATTTCTTTAGGCATGCTCAATTATATGTATTCTTGAGTATTTTTTCTTCTGTATGTTATGCCATGACCTAATTTAAAATTATTTGCAATATTTGGGAAAGTCACTGTAGTGGGCTATCATATGGCCATCAGTGGTCAGCTGTTAAACCTGACAATATCTTTATTTGTTAGTAGAATTTCTTAGCAAATATCTCTCATAAGCATGAATGAACTGTGTTTGAACTGCGTTTATTTTGTTTGACCTTTGGGATAGCCTTTCTACTTAGTTTTATATAAAATTGTGTTAAGAAATCTGTAGATAGGTGAAATAAAGATGGATGGTGGTTCCTATTTCCTTAACAGATTTAAGCTTATAAATTATAAGCTTATAAATTATTACTTAACTCTTGATATCATTTTCATGTATTACAATTTTGATCTCACATATAAAAACAGTAATATTGTTTTGCTGTCTGTTGAAAGGCTTTAAAATTTATCATTCTCAAGGGGAATTTCTTTCAAATAAATTGTGATAATATAGCTTTAAAAGAAAAGTCAGGGCGACTGGTTTTATGTTTACGAACTTACTCATTTTTCACTTTTTCACTTTAGCTTGGATATGATAGCATGCTGCTGAATTAAGCACACCACATTAGGGTGGTCTTAAATATGTACTGATTCGTTTGTGTTAAAATGAGATATTATATTTAGGACAGCATAAAGTCACTTAGTCTTACATTTATCACATTTATTTCCTTAAAAGTGGAAACATCTTAGCAATTGCTCGGAGCTAAGCAGAATCTATTTAATTGGTAATCTTGGAAACGGCATAAACGAGTTCCTATGAAATGCAGTTAACACTTTCCAGGACGGGCCTGTTCCGTCTCATTAGCATTCTTGTTATGTAGTGGTGCTGTTGGTGGGGGTGTTGAAGTAGGAATGCCATTGTGTCGAGTTCTAGTGTTTGGGGACAAACACTGCTGTGGAAGGAACGTGTGAAAAGGCCACAGTCCTGTCAGTGAATGAGGAAGGCTGTGCTTTCTGTGTGCTTCAAGCAGGGAAGCTGTCATTCATAGGCTCACACAGCCAAACAGAGGCCAAAACACAAGGCTGCACTACCTTTTAAAATGATATTAGTGATTTTTAAACATGATCTTCTTTATTTATGATCCTACATAGAGCTTTTAGTTGCTGTCAGTAAACAAAATATGTCAGTCTGTTCAGAAACACTGTAGAGACGCATAAAAGTCCGTGGAGCTGTGCCAGCCATACAAATAATGATCTCGAATGGCTGATGGGCAGTGTTAAGTGCAAACGTGATTTGGGGGAAACATTCATTTCTGGAAATGTCCTTCCAGTTTAGATATTTGTTTGAATTTTCCCCCAACCAGCAACACTCCTGGAGACATTTTACATGGGATGCATCGCATAGCACTCTTTTTTAAAAAAAATATGATTTTTGAAAGAGCTCATAAGGTCTCACTGTTAATCATTTAAAGCTGTTCTCAGTATGGCTTACCAGTTGTTATAGATTGCATGGCCATTTTTGAAATTCGGAGAGAAACAAAGAAAATGAGCATCCAGCTACAATATCTTGATGAGCCCCACCTTAATTATGAAGAGAGTCAGAGTGCCTATGTTGGTTAAGATGTGAAAAAAATGCTTCTACTCTGTATATAAGAAATTTTAATCTTACTCCTGTCAGCACTTGGGAAAGAGATGATCAAGTTTGAGATTACATTTTAGCTAGTTTGATTACTTAAAACAAAATAAATAAACAAAAAATATTCTCTAATATTTCTTAAATTCTTAGAGCGCTTTCTAAACTTTCTAAACAGTGCATTGAAGAACACTGATCATTTCTATTTATGTCTGAAACTGCAGGAAAATGTTTTGTTCCTGTCATTTTAATTTGGAAATGCGTACTTGGGCTCTTTGTAATGAATCATTACTTAATAAAGTTTTCTGAAGATTGTATGATTTTTGACCTGAGTGGTTAAACATCTTTTGTATGTACGGGATCATTTTGTTTATTAATTTAAGCAAGGTAACTTTTTTGAACGCTGTTATATGTTATATACAAAAGTTCCATATTTGATGCATCAGGTTTAGAAATCTCAGTTACTGAATTTCTATTTCAGAAATTAGGTCTCATTTTTTAAATTGGAACCATATTGTAGATTTATTTTGTGGGAACATTGTTAGATGAGGGAATGATCAACTAACTTCAGCACATGTTGGTTTTGCAGTTTAAAATTGAAATATATTTTATTGCTGTGCTAAACTAAGCTCTGTTAAAGCACTCAGATTTTGTTTGAGAAATTATGTAAGCTAATTTTGGCTCACTTTATTCACACTTTTAATAAGTCGTATCATTAGACATAAAAATAGTATAGTTCGATTCAGAATTGGTTCAGTTCAAAATATGCTTAAATTACATTTAGTGCTGACATAATTTGTTTATTACCTAAGGTATTTTTTTTTACATAAAGTATTTTTAAAGGAATACGTAAAGTGTTTTAATTTTCCATAAAACTGTTGAGTCTGTCTTTCAGATTCTGTGTCAATCAAAATCATTTATTATGATTTTAATTCTAACATTCTAGTTCTAACATTCCTGAAGGAATAATTCTTTCTCACTTTCTGTGTGTACTCTAAAAATTGAGCTGTTTCCTTGATTTAGTCTTTTCTAGGGCAATACTCAAAATATTTCCATTTTTAACAAACTTCTTAATGTCTTTTGGAACCTTGGAGCAAAATCCAAAATATATAAACATAACTTACTGTTAAAAACACGAAAGTAGCATGGCCGTCATTTCAAGATGAAAACGACTTCTGAAGGTTCTGATAAGTGATTTTTTAGAATATTGGGCTGTTTGTAGATTTGAGTGATTGTTGATTCTTCTCCCCCCTGAAACCAAGCTGCATTCTAGTTATCTGAAGTATTTTAAGAACCTTAAACTTGTGTCTTTTTCCAAGTGTCATGCTTTGAGCAGGCCTAACATCAGTTAAATGAAGTGAAAATTGCATTCTTGTCTTGATAGAGATGAAAATGGATTTCTGGTCATGAAATAGATGTAGTTGTCACTTTTTTAAAAAGGTGTCAGCAGTTTGCTTCAGTGAGTAAGGTGCCAATTCAGTATGGCAGTAAACTTGTGATCTGAGCAATCAATAAAATGCTCCAATAACTTCTGCTTCATTACACTTATAATAAGAGACTATAGATCCGTGGCACATAAAATGTTGATAAAGAGGATGTGTGGGGATCGACTGTGACAATTTTCTCGAAAGTACAGTAAGTGCAATATTGCCATCTAGAGTTTGTGCATGGGTAATTATTGCAGAGAAGGGGAAAGTGCCAGTGGAATCAGACAGGAGTGTTATTGAAATGCTGTTTATTTGCCATCATTTATCCACGACACACTTATCTTCATGGAACATTTCATTTGACTTGTCATAGAGCTGTTTAGGTCAGGAGAGAACGTTCAAATCTGTATTTTTCTCTAATTCTCTTAGAATTATACTACCAAACGTCAAATATGTTATCTTGGGCTCAAAATTGAACTGTGACCATGCAAGCTATTTATTCGATAACTCACTTTGGAAAAAAAAGTTAGATTTACAGATTTGCCATTTTGGGACGGTACTTCAGTTATTTAAAAGCAGAGAGCTTTATTAGCATCTCAGTTGGGTCCCTTTCAATTAAAAATGATCTTTATTCATATTGAACTCTTCTTCAAAAAGTGAGAACTAACTTATTTTTAAAATGGTCTTTTAAAATCAATACCTTTTACTTAAAAACTGTAAAACTCATGAAAGGGAGATAGGCTTTTCTGCTCATGCAATTATGAATATTTTGGTAAAGACTGAGTTTCATTTGGGGATTATCTAGGAATATGTCTTCATCTTTATAAACATGTTAAGAAATATGTGTCATCACTTTACTTTTCTCAATTAAAAATTGCTTAAATTATTTCATTTTATAATATTTAAAAAATGAACTCATATGAAAACATTTTAAAATCAGGCATTATTGAACCATTTCTCCCTCTAAACTTGTACTGCATAATAGAAAATTTTGCAAAAAAGCTGAATTTAAGTGTTTTATGTTACTTAATATGGATAAAGTTAACAATATGGATAGCAATTTACTTAAGGAAAGTTGACTAATCTGAAAAGGATTATTACTTTTATTCTTATATTCAACTATTTTTAATTTACATAGACAGTTTTTGTTTGTTTACTTTTTACTCAACTCCACTTTCACAGAGTATTGGCAGTTTTTCTAAAAGTTTATATATAGAGCTAGGCCTTTAGGCTTTCTTGAGAAGAATGATTTGGCATTAATATATTACTAATGCCTTTTTTCTAATGTACTTTATGTATTTTGCAAAAAATGGAAATGATGATAATATAAATTTATTTTCATTTTCTAACAAAAATTTTATCCTTAGACATTTTATCCTAGTGCTATATTATCTCTACTTATATTTAAGACAGTTCTTTAGTTAGATGAAGGTATTTCATTTTGAAATTTCTAATGATACTAAGTGGAAAGTGTTGCATTTTAAAAACTCCAGAGAAGGGTAGGATTGTTCTGGTAAAGTAGGTGAAAATGTTCTTTAAATTACTCAACAGGTATTATCACCTATGACTCTTTTGAAATGAGAATAAATTTTATAGAGTTACAGCAGCAAAGTGAAAGAGTGTGTTTGATAGATTCCCCGAACAGTTTCAACACCCACAGGTATTATTTGTAAGAAAACAATCACGCCGAGTCTTCAGCTGGTTAGAGAGGGCACCGCTTTCTATCTTCACCTGACATCCTATCTGTGCTGTCAACATCCCAGGCCCCCTGCCTGCCGCCCCTCCTCCCAAGACAATAATGCTCACTGAGAGGTTTGTGTGGATGGACAAGAATATGAATGTTGTTTTTCTTCCCCCCTTGAAGAACTGAAACAGTATTGAAGGCACATTCTCAGGGGGAGGGAAACCGACTGTCTCGAGGATTGACTAGTATTTTCTATTCAAATGGGCCAATGTTGCCAGCGACTGCTAGTTAACATCTTTGATTATTAAGAAGCCTGACTAATGATTGATAAAGCAAGCCTCTGAAGTGTCAGTGTCTTGGGAACCATTGCTTTGCTTCGCTTTACTCAGAGACATCGTGGCTTCTTCTTACCTCCTGTCAATAGCATTAGCTTGAATAAACATCAATCTTACAACACGCTTCTGATTTTCAAATCATATAATTTATTCTTTGCTTTTATTTTGTATATGTAGCAAACGATGGAAATGAGTATCTTTGTTTCTCTCTTTAGCAAGATTTTGCCAATTATGTTAGAAGATGAATTTTACATAATTTCCTAAGGAAAATAAAGTCTGTATCCTCTTACATTTCTAAAAGATTTGAAGTTCCCAAACATAGCCAGTCATGCATGGAAAAAGGATATGGCAGGGGTCCATTTATCAACACTTAATATATGTGACTGGGAAGTAAATGCTGAAAGTTCCAGGGAAGAGAATTATAGCAAAAATAAAAGGTGCTGGAAGGGTCTTCTGCTTTGACAAACCACAGGTGGGTTATTTCTCCTAGACCTGTACTGCCCAATATGATACCTCATGTGGTCTTAAATTTATAATGAAATCAAATGGAAAATTCAGTTCCTCAGTCCCACCAGCCACACTTCAAGCTACATCATCACTGATCATTCTGTGGGCAAGGCTGTTCTAGGAGAGAGGGATTTGCTCACGTGCCCCAATGATACCACTAGCATTGAATTTCTTTTTCTTTGACTAACAAAACGGCAAAAAAGTTCTCTTAACATAATTAGGATTTAATTCAGTATTGGGTAGATAAGGTAATCTAGCCTTCAAAAAATAAAACAAAAATTTTGAAAACAAAACAAAACAAACCCCACCTAATTCACAGTCCATCTGCCATCTCACCACCAGGTGGACTCCTTCAGGACCTCTGGCAGCTCTCGGGATCCCTGTAAATGAACTATCTAGTGTGGTGTCTTTAGGGACTATAATTCTGGCAGTCCCCGATTCGACCTTGTCTTGTTTGGGTGGCCCCCACCCCGAAAAGAAGTAAGCAGAGAACCAAAGAAGACAAACTCAAGCGAGGAAGTGTTGAGTACCACTCACGTGCTCTGTTGGCGAATCAGCAGGGTTGAAGGTGTGAGAGAACTCTCCAAGACCTTGCCCTTGGGAAGCTTACGTTCCTGTTTTGGAGACAAGGCATACCCATATGAAACCCTCGGGGAATAGACTTATCAGTATATAAATAAGTGCTAAGATATATGGTCCAGATACTATGTATTATGGAAGCATATAAAAGAAAGACTAGCAAAAAACAGAATGAAAGCGTTTTAAGTTTGAAATAAACTTTAGGGACTGTATCATACGCTCATTTTATATAATTAGATAGTAATAGCTCGCTGGGTTGTTGTGATGATTAAATGATGCATATAAAAGTCTTAAAACAGTACCCGGAACATAGTAAGTGGTCAGTAGGGGTTAGCTCTCATCGTCATTATCTTTATTATTAATATTATGGATAAAGTAATGAAGACCAGTGGCAGGAAGGTTCTTGTCTAAGAGGAGACAGCAAGATAGAGTTGCAACGGTGCCACAGCCTATTCTTCACTGTTCGAGAATGCAAGGAAGGGTTGGTGGGGTGCAGTGGGCGTGGTGGCTTACGTGGGGAAACCTAGCACTTTGGGAGACTAGGGTGGGAGGATCACTTGAGCCCAGGAGTCTGAGGCTACAGCGAGTTATGATTGCAGCACTGTGGCACTGCACTCCAGTGTGGGATCCTATCTGGAGAGAGAGAGAGAGAAAGAGAGAGAGAGAGAGAAGGAGGCAAGGCATATTTTTACTTTATTGACTGAGGTGTAGAGAGGGTTTGAAAAGAAGACTCAGACAGGCAATAGCATGAACTTGGGAGTGAGCAGGATGGCATTTTCAAACAGGTTATAGTCGGTACAAAAACAGTTATCGACGGCCTTTGGGAGATAACAAAACCTAAGAATGAATAGGATTAAAGAAAAAAATTGATGTTGAAGAAATAAGGGCAATGGGAATGGCAAGGACTTATCAGATGCTGAGAGTGGCCATATTTTTTTGAGGTTCATAGCATACTAGATAGTGAAGAAATCCACAGCAGAATTTCAATATGTATCATTTTCATAAATAATTTTAACACAAAATAATTTTAATAAAGCTGGAGCCTTGGCTCATCCCTCACTTCGTACTGTGTTTTCCATCTTGCCCTTGGCCTAAGAGACCACCCTGCAGTGCCTGTGGTGTAGTCACTCTAGGCATTTTGGTCCTTAGTATCATTATTGTTATTTAATAATAATTTACTAAAATTACTCTGCATTCACATGCACCTGCAGTGGAAGTGTATGCTATTTCTCTCCTCCTTTCCTGTCTTCCATTCATCCTTAGGAAAGCCAAGCACAGCTCTTCCTTATCCCCAATCTACCCTGTGCCTTCCCTGGGGCATGAAAACCACCAGACACCAAAGGGTCTCTTTGCGACTATCCGTTGCATTAACTTGTGGTAGGGCTCTGGATCTTTCCTTGTCATTTTATGTGTGTTTCCATTAAGAAACATGCGGACTAGAAGTTGAGGAGAAAAAGGAAAGATGTAAACTTTCAGATTGTTACACATGTTTTTTTCCATACGTTTTAGAAAATGGATAATGGTTGATATAAAGCTGCTCTGGTATTTAATCTCATGGGATAGATTTTTAAAAACAAACAATTTTTTTTTTTTTTTTTGAGTTGGAGTCTCACTCTGTCGCCCACACTGGAGCAGCCTCAACCTGCTGGGCTCCGGCGATCCTTCCACCTCAGCCTTCCCAGTAGCCGGAATTACAGGCATGCGCTACCACGCCCGGCTGATTTTTTGATTTATTGTAGAGATGAGGTCTCGCTGCCCAGGTGGGTCTCGAACCCGCGGGCTCAGGCAATCCACTCACCTCAGCCTCCCAAAGGCGCGGGATTACAGGCTGAGCCACCGAGCCCGGCACAAACAAACAATTTTAATAGTTTTGTTTAGTAATAGCAATACTTTCACTATGCCAGGAATTGCATCCTTTGCAGCTGGTTTTAAGCGAATGATAAAAAATTTTTAAATATTGGCTTAAACTGTTTGGTGCATGGTTTTCTAAGTAAAGGTTGCTGGTTTTCTAAATTAGTTTAGATATGATGTGGGTAAAATATTTTGGAGTCCTCATGGTGCCAGGGAGGGAAAAGTGGTCCTTTGAGCCATATGATCACTGAACTATGACTGGTCTTGTCTATGGCTGAAGTTGGCAGCAGGTGCTGGCCACTCTGTGTGTGTGGGAGACCCCAGAAGCTGGTGCCTCAGCTTGGCCCTCACTCAGTTCCATGTTTTCCATCTTGCCCTTGGCCTAAAAGGCTACCCTGCAACCTCTGTAAGCGTAGTCACGCTAGGCATTGTGGACTTTAATATTTTATTATTATTTTTTACTGTGGTAAAACACACATATCATTACATTTGCCATCTTAATGATTTCTAAGTGTACAGTTCAGTGTATTTACGTTGCTGTGCAACAGATCTCTAGAACTGTTTTTTTTAAATCTGGAAATGTTGAAGCGCTATACCCATTAAACATGAAGACCCCTCTCTTCTGCACCCCATCCTTGGCAAACACCTTTCTACTTTATTTCTATCATTTTAACTACTTTAGATATTTTATATGAGTGGAATCATACAGTATTTATCCTTTTGTGACTGGCCTGTTTCTCTTAGCATAACGTCTTTGAGGTTCATTCATGTTGTTGCAAGTGACTATTTCCTTCCTTTTTAAGGCTGGATAATATTCCATTCTATATATATATACCACAGTTTCTTTGTCCATTTATCTGTTGACGGACACTTGGGTTTGTTCAACCTCTTGGCGGGTTGTGAATAATGCTGTGATGAATGTGGGTGTGCATATAAAAACCAGTTGCATTTTTTAGAGACTTGGCTTTGAGTTCTTTTGGATATATACTCAAGAGTAGACTGCTGGATCATATCGCAATTCTATTTTTAATTTTTTGAGGAAACTCCACACTGTTTACCATAATGGCTGCACCATTTTACGTTCCCACCAGCAGTGGACAAGAGTTCTGTTTTTTCCACACTCTGGCCAACCCTTGCTATCCCCTATGTTCTTTTGACAGTGGTCATCCTAGTGGGTGTAAGGTGATACCTCATTGTGGTTTTTGACTTGCATCTCTCTTATGAGTACTGATGCTGAGAATTTTTTCATTTGCTTATTGACCATTTGTATATCTTCTTTGGGGAATTGTCTGTTTTTTGTTGTTGGGTTGTAGAAGTTTCTTATATATTCTGGATATTTACCCTCTATGAGATAAATGATTTACAAATATTTTCTTGCATTCTACTGGTTGCCTTTTCATTGTTGATTGCTTCCTTGGACTTGTGGAAGTTTTAAATTTTGATGTTGTTCCATTTGTCTGTTTACCTTCATTGACTGTGCTTCTGATATCACATCCAAGAAGTCATTGCTAATGCAATATCCTGAAGCCTTTTCCCTATATTTTTCGTCTAGGAGTTTAGTCGCCTTAGACTGTGTATGTAGGTCTTTAATCCATTTTGAGTTAGCTTTTTGTATATGGTGTAAGACAAGGGTCCAACTTTATCCTCTTCCATGTGGATATCCAGTTTTCCCAGCATCACTTGTTGAAGAGACTGTCCTTTTCCTATTGTTGTAGTCTTGGCACCCTTTTGAAGTTGATTTGACCATATATGCAAAGGCTTATTTCTGAGATCTCTATTCTATTTGATTAGACTACATATCTGTCTTTATGCTGGTACCACATAGTATTGATTATGATTGCTTTGTAGTATGTGTTCAAATCAGGAAGTGTGAGGCCTCCAATTGTGTTGTTCTTCTTTTTCAAGATTGTTCTGGCTATTTGAGGTCCCTTGACATTCCATATACACTTCAGGATTTTTTTTGTTTGTTTCTGCAAAATAATTCATTTAGTATTTTTATGGGATTGCATTAAATCAGTAGATTGCTTTGGGTAGTATGGGCATTGTAACAAAGAGCTGTTTTCCACTTATTTGTATCTTTTTTGGATTTCTTCTGGCAATGTTTTATAGTTTTCACTGTACAAGTTTTTTACTTCCTTGTTAGGTTTATTCCTAAGTATTTTATTCTTTTTGATGCTATGGTAAGTGGGATTCTTTTCTTAATTTCCTTTATGGATTGTTTTTTTATGGTGTATGAGGGGGAACCCCCAAAAATGGAATTTGTTTTTGCAGGGCAGACCCCCCATAGTACAGGCTTCCCCTGCTAGGTAAGTGGTCTAGAAACCCATCGGCATCGGTGTACCAGTAGCATTGTTGTGAGAGGCTACATTTTTTGAGATTCTTTAAATGTTTTGCCCATTTCATGATGGGTGATTTATGAGCACACCTGCCCATAGCACGCTGAGTGTTCTGTAGTTTTTAACCAAAAACAGCATGACCCCCATGTTCCATTCTCCCTATTCACCTGATCTTACCCTGAGTGACTTTTTTTGTTTCCCTGGAAGAAAAAAGTCTTCTAAGGGAGATGTTTTGCTTATGTGGAAGAGGTGAAACAAAAAACAGCAGAAGCACCAAAAGGCATCAAAATTGGACAAGTTCAAAAACTGTTCTGAGTAATGGAAAAAGTGTCTCGATAGGCGTATTACATCAAGCAGGGTGTAATTTGAAGGTGACTGAAGCTTAAGCATGTAAGAATAAATACACAATTTTAATAAATTGTGGGATTTTTTGGGTCCCCTTTTCATATAGACATGCAACTGATTTTTGTGTGTTAATTTTATGTCCTGCAACTTGGTTGAAATTATTTGTTGCAATAGTTTTTTGGTAGGTTTTTAGGGTTTTCTACATATAAAATCATCTCATCTGTGAATAGAGATCTTACTTATTTTCCAATTTGAAAACTTTTTATTTCTTTTGTCTAATTGCTCTGTCTAGGACTTCCAGGACTATGTTGAACAGTATTGGTGAGAGTGGGTGTCCTTTTCTTGTTCCTGGTCTTGGAGGAAAAGCTTTCAGTTTTTTACTGTTGAATATGAGGTTAACTATGGGCTTTTCATATATAGCTTTTATTATAGTGAGCTAATTTTCTTATATTCCTAGTTTATTGAAGTGTTTTTATTATAAAAGTGTGATAACTTTTTGTTAATTACCATTTTGCATCAATTAAGATCATCATGTGCTTTTTTTCCTTTATTTTATTCATGTGGAGAATTACATAATTAATTTTCGTGTATTGAGTCATCTTTGCAATTCAGATATAAATCCTATGTGGTCATTGACCCTTAATATCTATGACCTTTCTGGCTTACCACTTTGCTATCTTGTCGTTCTCCAGGGGCTAGGTGAGAATTTGTGGGTTTCATCTCTGCTTATTCAGTCATAATTTATAGCACATACTTTGTCAAATACTTTTTCCTGCAGTTACTGAGATCATATACATATTTTGACTGTTAATGTGGTGAATACCATTGAGTCATTCTCAAACGCTAAATAAACCTGACATTTTTAATATAAGCCCTGTTTTGTCATGATGTTATTCTCCTCATATATATTATCTGAGTTGATTTATTAAATACTATTAATGATTTTTATGTTTTTGATCCTGAGGGAGATTGGCCCATAGTTTCTTTTTCTTCTAGTATATTTTTCTACTTTGGTATTTGGGTAATGCTGTTTTTATAAAATGAGTTGGGACATATTTCCTCCTCATTTAAGTTTGTTTACCACCTGTATTATTTTTTTTTTAATGTTTGGTAAAACTCAATAGTAAAACCATCTGGGCTTGAAGTTTTGTTTGTAGGTAGATTTTTTATTATGAATTAAGTTTTTAAAAGTAGATATATAGCTGTTTATGCTATAAAATTCTTTTAGACTGATCTTTAGTAGTTTGATAATCTTTGAAGGAATTTGTCCATTTAATCTAAATTGACAAATGGATTGACATAAAGATGTTCATACTATTCTATTGTTATTCATTTGAAGTCTATAGAATTTGCTTTTTAATTCTTTGTATTGGTAATTTCTAGCCTTTCTTTTTCTTTTCAGTCATTTAACTACAAGTTCATCAATTTTATCGATATTTTCCAAAAAATGGTTTTTGATTTAAATGACTTTCTATTTTTGGTCTATTATTTATTTCACTGATCTTGTGCTTTACTAATTCCTTTCTTCTGTTTATGTAGGGCTTAAGAGATACTTCCTTTTCTGCTTTCTTAAAGTGAAAGCTTAAGTCATTGATTTAGACCTTTCTACTTTTCTAGTATGAGCATTTAACGCTATACATTCCCCTCAAAGCACTGCTTTAGCTATGCCTGCCACATTTCAATATGCTATGCTTTCATTTTTCTTCTGTTCAAAAAACTTTAAAATTTCCTTTTGATTTCCACATCTGTTATTTAGAAGTCTGTTGTTTGATTTCTGATTATTTTGGGAATTCCATATATTTTTCTGTTGTTGGTTTCTTGTTTTTTTCCATTGTGGTCAGAGAACCTACTGTGTATGATTTTAATTCTTTGAGAATTTTTGAGATTTGTTTTATGGCTTACGATATAGTTTAAATTAATGTTTCATGTTTGTTCTACTTTGCTGTTTGGAATGTTCTTAAATGTCAATATGCTCAAGCTGGTTGATAGGGTTTTTCAAGCCTTTGGTTATCTTGACTGTAACTGTGGGTTTGTTTGTTTCTCCTTTCAATTCTATCAGTGTTTTCTACATATACTTTTAAGCTCTGTTGTTGGGTCCATACACATTTAGGATGATTTTGTTTTCTTGATAAATTGAGTTTTAAAAATTGTTCCTCTTTATTCCTGATAATATTCTTTGTTCTGAAGTCCACTTTGTTTTCTGTTAATATAGCTACTCCAACTTATTTTCACAAGTGTTATCATGAAATAATGTCTTTTATCCTTTTAATTTACTGATGTCTTTATAATCTTTTAGAAAAAATATATTTGGGCCTTACTTTCCCTCCAATCTAAAATCTCTTTCTTTTATTGGAGTGGAGAGACCATTTGCGCTTAATATAATTTTTGATATGATTGAGTTTAATTATTCTGTTTATCACTTGAGTTCTATTTGTTTCATATGTTCTTTTTCTTCTTTTATCTTTTTTACTGCCTTCTTTTGGCTTTAAAAAAAAGTATTTTTAAAAAGAATTTAACCATATCTGCTTACTAGCTATATCTTTTTGTTTTGTTTTGTGTGTGAATGTACATGTAGTCAGTTTCTCTAGGAGGCTAAATACATGTATTTAGTTATTCATAATCTGCCTTTAAGTGATTTTTATTATTTCATTATAATGCAAGACAATTATACAGTATTTCTACTTCTCTCTCCTCTTATTTGTGCTACTGTTGTCATATATTTTATTTTTACATGTTATTATACCCAGAAAATATTGTTATATGATCGTTTAAACAGTTGTCTTTTAAAATGATTTAAAAATAAGAAAAAAAATGTCTTTTATTTACCTACATATTTATGGGTTTTGATGCTCCTCGTTCCTTAATAAATTCAAGTGTCCATTGGGGTTGTTTCCTTTTTTGCGTGAAAAATTGCTTTAATGTTTCTTTTGTTATAACATTTTACTTTTAGAGGTGAGGTCTTGCTATGTTGTCCAGGTTGGACTTGAACTTCTGGGCTAAAGTGATCCTTCTTCAGCTTTTCAAGTAGTGTCTCTTTTTGAGACTACAGACACAAGAAAGTGTTGATTTCACCCTTATTATTAAAATATATCTTCCTTGAGTATGAACTAGATCAATGGATTTTCCCTCCTAGACTTTAAAGATGTTTTTCGACTCATCACAAGTTCCTCATGTGACACAATATTATTCTTACCTTAGTTTCTCATTATGTTGTGTCCTTTTCTTCCATTGCTTTTAGGTTTTTATATTGATTCCTCCTGCCCCACCCTTTGCAGTTTGATCATGTCTTTTGTGTTTTTATTGGGGGGAATATATTTTTTTGAGATTCATTGAACTTAGATGTGTAGAGTTCTAATATTTATCCAATTTTTGGCCTTTATGCCTTAAATTGCTTTTTCTGTTCCCAACTCTTTCCTATTTTTCTAGACTCTAGTTACACAATGTTAGTCTGTAGCTTTTTTTTTTTTTTACATACTTTTTCTCTGTAAGCTTCATTTTGGATTGTTTCTGTGGTAACTACCAGGCTGCGTGAGGGCACGAATCACCTTCATTTCTGTGGGAATCCATTAGAGAAGAAAGCCGCAGATACAGCGGTTTGCCTGGAATTCAGGCATTCAGTGTCACCATTTCACATATAAGGGAAACTGATGTTCCAAATATAAACATTGTCTTGCCTCTTGTATTTCTCAGCCTGGTTCCATAATATTCCATCATCAGGATTCTCTCATCAATTAAAATTGGTTTCGCCTCATTCCTTACTACTAGAATCTCTTCTTAAGTCAGTCTGCTCTCTGTCTAGTAATCATATCCCACGACTTCCTACTCTGTGTTTCCCATTCTCTTACATGCATAGTTTACACTTTCAACAGCAGTTTATAAGATTCCCATTCTCCTAAATGGAATGTGCTGCTTCTTTTTCCTTATTCAAAATAATGAAACATTCCTAGACATAAAAGATTAGTAGACACATCTGTGGAGCCCAAATCTTTATTCAGATTCCCTTTTTTTTTTGGAACTAAAGTATAGACACGGCATTTCCCTTCCCTGGGTCTCCTCTCTGGAGGCTGCCATTATCACGAATTTCCAGGCATATTGTGTATCTGCATCTATGTTCACATATTTATGTGTGTACATATATGTTACATTTATGCACATTTTACCCTTTTATACTTAATATAAATGACATACAATACATGTCACTCCACACTTTCAACATCACATTTATAAGATGTATTTATGCTAAAATACAAAGCTGTTATTCATAGATTTTAAACTGCTATACAGTATTTTATTGTATGAATATACTACAGTCTACTTATCTAATTACTTGTTGATAGACATTTAGTGTGTGCCCAAATTTTGCTGTTACAATGTTCTCACAATATTTATGTATATTACACCTTATTGTACATTATTAAAATTTCTCTAGTGTGTATATCTAGAAGTAAAGTTGTTGTGAAAAGAGTATGCATATCTTTGTGGCTATTATCTACTTATGTTTTATTGTATTTGTATACACTCTCACCAGCAGTTTATAAGATTCCCATTCCTCCTCATTCTCCCACACATGCATACATACATAAATACCCTCTGTGACTTACTTATTTAATAATAGTAACATGTCTGAGCAATACTAAGGGAGTCAGTTATGGTTATGTCCTATCATACTTAATAACCATTCTCTTACAGAAATGCAATTACATTTTTCCCCCGCAACAAACTTCTTTGTGATGATTCATTTACAATAATACTCAAATGAAAAATTATTATTTTTATTTTTTTATTTTTTTAATTGTAGAGATGAGGTCTTGCCAATTTGCCCAGGCTGGTCTTGAACCCGCAGGCTCAGGCAATCCACTCCCCTCGGCCTCCCAAGATGCTGGGATGACATGCTGAGCCACCAAGCCCAGTCATGAAAAAGTATTAAGTCTAAGCTTATGACTATATAAAGCTCTTCACAAATATTTCAAAAGGGTTGTACAAATGTATCTATTTCAGAATCAGGTATAATCTTTTAATATTTGATAGTTTAATATACAAAAATTTAACCATCTTTATTAGCACTAATGATATTACTTTCAAGGTTAAACATTATACCTATATCTGTTAATCAACAAAGTATCTTTGCTGTGGACTGCATGTGTCCTCCCCAAACTTATATGTTGAAGCCTTAACTCCTGATGTGACTGTATTTGGAGATAGGGCTTCTATCGAAGTAATGAAGGTTAACCAAGGTCTTAAGGGTAGAGCCCTGATTCAGTGGGAGTAATGTCCTTGTAAGAATAGACACCACAGCTGGCGTGAGTGCTCTCTCTCCCTCCCTCTCTCCCTCCCTCTCACTCCTCTCTCTCCCTCTCTTTCCTCTCTTCT
>NW_007247393.1:532026-561303 GCF_000164805.1 Carlito syrichta
CATGCTCTCTTTCCTCTCTTCTCCCTCTCTCCCTCTCCCTCCTCCTCTTCCACCTCCCCCTCATTCTCCTCTCCTCTTCTCTCCTCCCTTTCTCTGTCTCATTCTGCCATATGACACCACAGCCAGAAGGCGGCCATCTTAAAGCCAGGAGGAGATCCCTCACAAGACCCTATTCATTCTGGCACCCTGATTTTAGATGTCCAGTCTCCTGAACTGTGAGAAAATAGATTTCTATTGCCTAAAGTGCCCAGTCTATGGTATTTTGCTATGGCAAACTGAGCTGATGCAGATAGACTTTGGTACAGGAGAAGTGGAGCATGACTGTCACTCATACCTAAGTATATGGAAGTGGCTTTGGAACTGGGTCATAGGTAGAGACTGGAACAGTTTTGAGCGGATGCCGGAAATAGGTATGCTAAGAGCAGTTCTGGTGAGGTCTCAGGTGAAAATGAGCAAGACGTCAATAGAAACTGGAGGAAAGAACTTGGCTAAACTGTGTTCTAGTATTTCCTAGAAGATAGAACTTGCAAGTAATGAGATTAAATATCCAACAGAGAAAATGAAATTTCTTAGCAAAGTGTTGAGAGAACCTCTTGATTCCTCCTGATTGCTTAGGGTAACGTGAAAGGAGAGAGATGAATTTCAAGAATTGTGTTAAGCAAAGAGGAACCAGAACTTAAAGATTTGATAGATTCTCAGCCTGTCCACAGTGAGAAAAATTCTCAGCCCGTCTGTATTGCAATTAATGAGAAAGCATGTTCTGAAAACAACACTAAGCATGTGGCTGAGAACCATTTGATAAGCATCATGGACTTGATCAGTCATCTTGGCAGAGGCCAAAATGGAGATGGTATTATACCAGCAGAGACATGCCAGTTTGAACCAGAGGAGGACAGAGACAGTGGGACAGCACGAAGAAAGACTGTCAGATTTCCTGACTCGTATGTGGTGGGACCAGAGAGCTCTTCTGCTGTGCATATGCGCTGTCCTCCTGAAAGAGGAGAACTCCAAAGGAGATCCAGAGATCACCGGTGCTGCTACTCTTGCTGTAGACCCAGAGGGCACAGGCTCAGGGTACAAGGTGCTTCCACCTCATTTTCAAAGGGCAGGACCAGCACCCACCAGAGCCATTGGGTGGGGCAAAGAGACAAAGGGACAGAGCCTGGGGGACACAGGATCAAACTACACAGGATTCTTCTTAAGATCTGTTCAAATCTGCCTTGCTAAATTTTGGACTTGCTTTTGGGACAGATCACCACTTTCTTCTGACTTCTCCCTTTTGGAATGGGAAAGTCGATCCTACTCCTGTCTGCAGTTGTATTTTGGAAGCACAGAGTTTGTCTGGTTTCACAGACTCACAGGTGGAGAGGAAATTTGACTCAGGGTGAATTGTGCCTTGAGTCTCACCCATATCAAATTTAGATGATACATACTGAGACTTTAGAATTGATGGTGGAGAGTTTAAGACCTTTGGGACTATTGGATTGTGTTTTGCATACAAGAGAGTGTGAATTTGGGGGTCCAGGCGTGAAATATTTTGAGCTTAGTGCTGTGTCTCTCCAAAATTCATCTGTTGACGCCCTGTGTGACTGTATTTAGAAATAGGGCCTTTATGAAAGTAATTCAGGTTAAAGGAGATCATAGGGCCCTGATACAGGAGGATTAGTGTACTGATCGGTAGAGACACTGGACCAATCTCTCTCTGCCTCTCCTTCTCTCTCTGCCTTGTGAGGATACAACAAGAAAGAAATTTTTTGCAAGCCAGGAAGAGACCCATCACCACAGCCTGACCACGCGGCACTCTGATCTTGAATTTCCAGCCTCCAGAATGAAGAGAAAATAAATTGTTGTTTAAGCTGTCCAATCTATTAAATTGTTATGGTAGCTTAAGCTGACTAAAACAGTCTTCTTGTTCAAATGGTTCTTTGCACATTCAAAATAAGTTTAAATGCCAATTTGAAAATCATACCTGTGTTAAATCTCTAAAAAGTTGATTTGTCTTTTATAAAATTTTAATCCAAAATACAAAGTGTAATTATAACATAATGCATCTGATTTAAAAAACAAACAAACATCAGAAATGACACAGCCTCTGTACAGTACACAACCTTTGATCTTATAAGGTTAATTGAACAATACTGTCTTGCTCAAAACCGTTTTGTAATTACCTTAATTATATTCTTTTGATATCCTCAATGATGATATTTTCATCTTTTGCAGTGCAAACTTACATTTTTGGAAATTTTGTTTAATCTGGTGAAAACCTTAGTGTTCAGTATACAAAAAAAGTATAATCAAGAATACACTGTGAGGCTAAGGATTTTCACTAGTAACTAATTCCTAGATAATATTGCCCATTGCATGTTTCAGATCATCTTCCAAGAGCTTCAGCAAGTACATAAAAGTCCTTACTGAGTCTTTCATCTGATGGTATGAATTTTATATGAACATCATTTATGCCAAGGAGATAAAATAATCTCCACTGGAAATTTTGACATGGACTTGTTGGACTACAGGGATATTGGTTTTAAGGTCTTCACTCTTTCTGCTTACTCAAAATTTATGGCCTATCTTCAGAGCACATTTTAAAAATTCCCTGCCCAAGCCAGTATACTCTACTGCTAAGAACGTGGGTGCTGGAGTCAGACTGCCTGGGTTCAAGTCCAAGTTGTACGGTTTAACTAGCTCTGAGGCCTTGGACTAATTATTTAACCCTCCATTTTAAGTTTTCTCATTTGTAAAATGGGGTTCCTAATGTGATTGTTGAAGATAGCACCTGCAAACATGAGATACTGCATAAGATGGTAATATTTTATATGCTTAGAACAGTGCCTGGCCCATGGAAACCAAAAAAATGTTAACTATCATCATCATCGTCATCATGGTATCATCTCCCTTTTCTCATATCCAGTCAGTTGCCACCTCTGTTGAGCACAGTGCCTTGTTCTCAGCTGGCAATCAACATGTATTTGTTGATAACCCAGTGAAAGAAGGAACGCCTTGTCAAACTTTCTTTCAGCATCAATCTAATGCTTGCACTCATCTGAACTCGTTAGTCATCTTTCCGTTATTTATTTGGAAGCACTAAATATCCTACCTTCAGCGTTGTCAGTCTTGAAGCAGATGGTTTTCGAGCCTGACAGCATTGGAATCACATGGGCCCCACCTCTGCTCAGTTTAGACACAGCAGATCTGGGCAGGACCAGGAGACCGGCTTACTGAAAATGCTCTGGGGTTGATTCAGATGCTCAGCTTAGGTTGAAGTATCAAGAGAGTCTTTTTTATTTTCTTGATGAACTTTTTGAGATCAGTTTACACAACCTCTTTTTTGATAGAAACTTTAGTCCCTCGGGCTCCTTTGAACAGGTCATGCATTCTTTTGCAGATTCAACTTCACATACAGGCACATTTTTAAAATCTAAATTTATTTTAAGGTTATTTACTCCAAAACTTTTTTCTTTATTATTATTATTTTTACTCTAAGTTATTTGCTTTTAATGTGGGCTGTGTGTGTGTGTGTGTGTGTGTGTGAGTGTGTGTGTGTGTGTGTGTGTGTGTTTAGCACCATCTCAGGCAGGGTTGGCCAGCCTTTAGAGCACTGTTATTCCAGGTCAAAGTTTGTTGAAACTTGTCCTTGCTATGATCACTCCTTCCCTGCTTCTTCAAGCCATGCCTGAGAATCAGCCTCATTAGTGGCCCAGAAAATTCTGCTATTCAGATTCAGCAAAATATTTATCCACCCAACCAAATTTTACTAAAGATCAAGACCTTACCATAGAATTGGGGTGTTTTCCAGGTTTGGTGCACAATGGATACAGCAGTTGAAGGGAGTGGAGTGGGGGTGGGAGGAGGCCGGGAAGATGAAGGTGGAAATCTTGAACGTTGAGCGTCAGAATATAGGGCTGAAGTATTAATGTTATTCAAAGTTAGATTTGGGATTTTTACTCCCCTCCAACCTATCATCTATTTGACATTTAGCTGTTACATCTAATTATGACCCTTTTTCCTTATATGACTATATTCATGCTGATATGATAAAAGATAGAATTTAGTTTGTGAAGCCCTCTGCAAATGTCATTGGATACTGGGCAGTAAATGTAACCCAAATAACCTGATGTCAGGAAAAATAAAAATCAAGGAAGCATGCTAATGATCATAGCTTTAAAAAAGCAACGTCTGTTTAAGGAAAACAGAATCCTTTGTTCCATTTAAGTAGTGACTTGAAATTGGAAACATTGAAAATGGGATTTGAAAAGGAAGTCATTGCTTTAATGTTTTTCCTGTAAACATTTATTCCCAGAGTAGCAAGAGAGAAGTTTTTGAGGAGGAGAATGACAATGATGATAAGGATGATAACATTTTGTATCTTATAACAATGTGTATATCAATTGCATTGGTTTCCTGATGTTTTAGCTTTTGTGAGAACTTCAGTATACATTAGAAATGTTTTCTCTTTTTCTTTCAATGCTCTCATTAATTAGAAAACAATCTTTCTATAATTATGTGATCTGCCTTGAACATTTTTATATTGTGAATTATTTTTTAAAAAGTAAAAGACAAAAATATGTGATGGCTTTCTCCACTTAGTGAATACATACTTTAGAGAAGAGATATTTCTGCATTTTTAATGCTGATTTTTTTTTTGAAACATACAACATAGATTTTTAAACAATTGCCTATAGGCAAGACAGGTTGGACACACAACCTTTGTAGAAGACATGGAGAGATGTTGAGTACACACTGTGAAAATAACTAATCTTTTTTTTGGAGTCGGGGTCTCACTCTGCTGATGTGCAGTGGCACCATCATGGCTTACCACAGCCTCAAACTGCTGGGCTCAATTGATCCTCCTGCCCCAGCCTCCCGAGTCACTGGGACTACAGGCATGCACCACCACAACTGGCTAATATTTTTATTTTGGTAGAGACAAAGACTCACTATTTTGCCCAGACTAGTCTCGAACTCCTTGGCTAAAGCGATCTTCCTGCCTTGGCCTCCCAAACTGCTGGGATTGCAGGTGTGAGCCACCAAACCCAGCCCCAAAGAATTATTCTTTTCGCCGAATTCTATTTGCATATTATTTCCTTGACCAATTCTACAAAAATGAAATGGCATTACTTTAGTGACTTTTATTTTTTTAAGTTAGAAAGAACACCATGCATATGGGATCAAATGTTGGATCATTTATAACAGTGTGTTTTGCTACTTCTTATTTTTTTTTTTTTTGAGTTGGAGTCTCACTCTGTCACCCAGACTGGAGTGCAGTGGCCGCTCCCAGCCACCGCAGCCTCGACCTGCTGGGCTCCGGCGATACTTCCGCCTCAGCCTTCCACGTAGCTGGAACTACAGGCGCACACTACCATGCCCGGCTAATTTTTGATTTATTGTAGAGATGAGGTCTCACCAAGTTGCCCAAGCAGGTCTTGAGCCCGCAGGCTCAGGCAATCCACTCACCTCGGCCTCCCAAAGCGCGGGATTACAGGCTAAGCCACCGAGCCCGGCCCTTACTTTTAAGAGATCCTGTCTTATAATAACTAATTCCCCTTTGAACTAATTATGCACTTGCTTGAGACAGCTGAGTTTGAGCGTACAATGGGTTGGCACACGTGGGAGGGCAGCATTTTTTTTATAGGATGCCGTTTCTAGTGAGAGCATGTGCCCCTTTCCTTGCGGTTATTTCCAGCCTTCTGTTACATGCCTGATTCGCGGATGGATGACATGGCCTCGCTGTGGTTTTCCTTTGTATCTATCCACGGACACTCTACCCCTTTGTGATGTAATTGACTGCGATGGGTTTTCTGTTTATAGCCCTCCAGATCAGATCATCTCAAAGCGTACTTTTTCCTTAAGTTGACTTGAAATCTTTGAAGTCGATAGACTTCAGTTTATAAACACAGATCTGTATAAACTTACAGACCTACCTGTTCTTAAATGTGCAAATCAGCACACACCAAAAGCAAAGATGCTGCACCCACTTCTCATAATGTCTCATCTTTATAGAAAGAGAAATGTTAAAACCTGACTGTCTCCCGCTTTCATCTCCTCCCTCTCCCTGGTGTGGGAGTGTGGGGGAGAGGAGTCATTTGCCCACCAGGGGGGATTTCTTCCTTATAACCCTGCTCACCCCTTTTGTTGTTTCCAAGAGAAATGTGTTCTGCCCTTATGCCAATTAATAAGCATACTTATTGAAATAAAATTCAGTTGTTGTGTTAGTTTTAAAAATAAAGATTGAGAAGCCCAACACTGAGGTGTGAATAGAACTGATTTCTGCTTTGGAAAGACCAGTCTGGCTGTTCTGAGGGTAGAAGCAGGAAACCCAACCAGCATGGAGTCTAGGTTTCAGCATGCAGTTTGGGGATGGGAAAATGGGGCTGGTCTCTTAAAACCAAAGGGACATACCATTTCTGTCCCACTCCAGGAGAGCCAAGTCTTTGACTGACTAGTCCCTTCTGGGCTTGCTGATTGTGTAGTCACTGGGATTGGCCGGAGGTGGTTTCATGAAATGTGAGCATCTGCCTTGGGATTTTGACCTCCTTAGTTGATCTGGGTTGAAAATCCTCGGTTTGGTTTTATGGCACCCACTTGTCATTTCAGCAGATTAAGTGGCCAGGATAGGGCTCTTGAGTAGTTTGGATTCTTTGTTTTTGTTTTTGTTTTTGTTTTTTGAGTTGGAGTCTCACTCTGTCGCCCAGACTGGAGTGCAGTGGCCGCTCCCGGCCACCGCAGCCTCGACCTGCTGGGCTCCGGCGATCCTTCCGCCTCAGCCTTCCAAGTCGCTTGAACTACGGGTGCGCACTACCACACCCGGCTAATTTTTTTTTTTTTTCCGATTTATTGTAGAGATGAGGTCTCGCCAAGTTGCCCAGGCGGGTCTCGAACCCCGGGTTCAGGCAAT
Source organism: Carlito syrichta (assembly GCF_000164805.1). NCBI lineage: Eukaryota > Metazoa > Chordata > Mammalia > Primates > Tarsiidae > Carlito > Carlito syrichta. The sequence continues at coordinate 538,922 of NW_007247393.1, forward strand.
CCACTCACCTAGGCCTCTCAAAGGGCGGGATTACAGGCTGAGCCACCGTGCCCGCTAGTTTGAACTCTTTGGATTCTATCTGCCCCTTTCGCAAATGGATACTGTCTACGACAGCCCTTGGGCAAGTCAAAGTTCTTCTCAAGTGTGTAGAATAGCCTGGCATAGTGGCTCACGCCTGTCATCCCAGCACTTTGGGAGATGGAGGTGAGAGGATTGCCTCAGTCCAGGGGTTCGAGACCAGCCTGGGCAACTTGGTGAGACCTCATCTCCACAATAGTAATAATTTTAAAAAACTAGCCGGGCATGGTGGTGCACACCACCATGTGGTTCTAGCTACTTGGAAGGTTGAGGCAGAAGGATCGCCTGAGCCTAGCAGGTCGAGGCCATGCTGGCTGTGAGCGTGCCATTGCACTCCAGTCTGGGCAACAGTGAGACTCCTACTAAAAAAAAAAAAAAAGTGTAGAATAGTATTAATATCTCAACACATCCATGAGTTCTGAACTCTGAATTCAAATGTTACAGACTTTTACAGCATGAATTCACCTCAGAGATTTGTATGTATGTATTATAATAATTGATTTCAGTCTTTCCAATGTATAAGCAGTAGGAAATTTATATGTGTATCTAATCCTTTGTCAATCATCTATCTGTGTCTACCATATCTATCTTCTCTGATCCCTTACCCCCAGGGGAGAGCATATTAACACTCATATTAATAGCTGCAGCCCCTTTCTGTCCCGATTAGCAGAAATTCCAGTGTTTCTCCGGGATCCTCCCTTTTGAAGTTTCTCGGTGTCCTTTCCTATTAACACACCTCAGTGGGGACCATCTCATTGCATTAGTGAAGCTGCATAACAGCCCTAATTGCTCCAGAGGGGAGGAGGCAGGACTCCATCACATTCTGCCCTAGATGCTCCTTGATTCTGCACGACAGAGGTGTGGGCCTGGCTGGCACACACTGTGACATCCCTCCCCCGAGCGTCAGCGACCTGTTTGCCTTATGCTTGTGAAATGCTACCCCAGAACTCCTTTCCAGAACAAAAAAGTCCTGCCCTAAGAGGAGACTTGTTGTCTCCACTTTTTAGGCAGAGAAGTAGCTGACACGTGTCCAGTGGCAGCTAAAAAAGGATTTAAGATGTGGGTTGATTGGAGATGCTGTGAGTACACACACACACAACACACACATCTATATTATGTATGTGTCTCTTACCCATACACACATGTCAACTAGAAATAAAATCCTAAGTGCCCCCACCGTAGACTGAATGGACCCCCTTGTGGCCAAGAAAGACAAGGGACCTTCAAAACGTATTTTCCAGTCAGGACGGGACAAGAGGTCAGACATACTCGTTATACCCCTTCCCTTTTGGAGTGTAGGCTTGAACAATATTAATGTTAAGATAGGGATTATTAGATGGATAGCATAGACTCTTTGTGGCAATAAGATTCAAATTGTACAAACAGAACCTAAGACTGGTCGGGCAAGTGTAAGTCACACACCCCATGCTTAAAGAATAAACTATGTTCTCAATGCCACGGGTTTTTCTTTTCTTTTCTTTTTTCTAGCAACTTAACAAGCACTGGCCTCAAGGTAGGCACAACTAAACAATTAGAAGTCATCCAGCTCACAGATGCTGACTAACTGACCCTCAGCCCCGTCCCACCAGCCATCACTACGGCTCTGATTGGCAAGAGACTGATTTCAGCAACTTTCTCCCGATAAGAAGACATCAACTGTGGCCTGGTTCTGGCCAGTTTAAGGAGACTGCACATGGTGGGCCTTTATATCATATAAACATCCTTAACATATAGGGCTTAATTGTAATACATGTTAAGTCTCCACCCCAAAGCGAACATGGGTCATATGTTACACGCATGGTTGTTCAATATGCATTCATCAGGACCACTTCATGAATATTCATAACTCCTCTTGTAACCTGTGGAATACAGATGTGTAGCCAACCCTTTCCACATACCCCAAACCCTCTTCCTTCGAAGTGCCTGTCTCTGGTCTTGGCTGGAGCCACGCTTCCTGGCCTGCGGGATGACTACCTTGCAGGCTGTGCCCCTTTCAACAAATAAAGTTTCTTTCTCTCCTTTTCCAAACTTATAGAAAGCTACTTTTCTTACACATAATGTATGATAATCTCTAATTTTTTATTAGTACTCAACAAAAATCTCTTATTTTTAAATTCTTAAAGTTTTAAATTTATTTTATTTTTAGAAAACTGGATTTTTCTGTGCTGCCCAGGCAGGCCTTGGACTCTTGGGCTCAAGGGATCCTCCCGTCTCAGCCTCTCAAATAGATGAGACTAACAGGCATGTGTCATTGCACCCGTTAAGAAATTTCTATATTAGTTGTTCACACACGTTTGAGTTTGCTTTAGATAAATTTAATTTTTAAAATGTGGGGCTTTGAGCCTTATTTTGGACATAGATTTGCTAAAAGACCTCACCTATATTTGTATATATACATCAATTAAATATATAACTATTAAAACATCCTGCTTAACTTTGATTTATATGACATGGATATTTCAAAATATTAAATATACATACATATATTAATTTGCATCTTTGTATTTCATTACAGCAGTACTTATAGTAATTTATTTCTTATGTTTGTTAAATTATTAAAGATAAGAAGCATAAATTACCCTGAACCACCATATGCCTTCAATTTAGCTGCTTTATAGAACGAATAATCTCTTTTCCTTCACAAAGGAACTTATATTAGTGAGCTAAAATGATAAAAACACATCTCCATGATCTTATCTGCAACCTGTAATTTCTAAAGACCAACTCAAGGTATACTGTCTCTTCAAATGACATTGGATTAGACCTCCGTCGTCTGTTTCCTGTCAGTTCCTATTATTTTGTACTCGTTTGTCAATCCTTGGGGGAAATCAGAGCCTCTCCCTCCATCTGCATAATGCTCCGTGAGGGCGTGGTCAGGAAGCACTCCCTCCCACCCCTTTCTCCCCCTCACCCCCACGTTCTCACCCAATCTCAGACCCTCTGTCAGCCCCACCAGATCCTGTCCTCGCAGCAGAATGAATGTGACTCTTTAAAAAAAAGTTAAAATCAAATGCCACTATTGTGAATGTTTAAATCGACGTCGATATCATGCATTTTGAAATGTAGTCTTTCTTTTTTTGAACTGTTGTTCATTGTTTTATACCTCATCTGTAAAGTTTCATACAGGTAAAGCAATAACCCTTTTTTCAGGATATTCACCTTGGTAAATCCGTGCACAAATGACCTTATTTTTAGCAGTCTGGGGAATTATATATGCACACATTTCTAATTATGGAGACATATTGTTTGCAACAGTCGACCAGAAAGGATCAAGGCCCCATGTGGTCACCTACTCACCTTATTTTGATGAAACCACCCTTCTTTTTCACAATGAATTAATGTTTTTCATCCATCTTTTTTTTAATGTAGGAGTTGTTGCATAAGTGAATAAATGATCTTCCCTAAAATCACAGAAATGTATAAAGTATAAAATAGAAGTCTCCTCCATTCCCCAGAGATAATTACTGTTAATAACATTTTCTAAGCATATTCATACAAACAAACACACACACACGGAAATATATGTACTTATACACAAAAATATAAATATATACTTTCTTCTCTCTAATCTAGCAAGGCTAATACATGCTTTTTCTTTTTACAAGTAATATTCTGTAACTTGTTTTAGTATTTACTATGTCATGTTCCTCTTTCCACATCAGTACGTAGAGAGTGGCCTCTTTATTGCCCATGTTAGATGCTGAACCAGTTGGTAAATCGACTGAGGAGCCAGGCAGGAATTAAAACCCAGTCTCTGTTTTACGAATGATAAGGCTAAATTTGAGAAGACGCTTTTGACATGAGGCTAAAATAACCCTGCATTAAGCTTATCCACCCACCCTGGAGTGACAGAAGAGCTACACACCTTCCCTGGGAGACAGCACATCCCTGGTGAAGAAGGAGAAGCTTGCAACCTGGAGAGAAAAGTGTTTGTGTGTGTGTGTGTGTGTGTGTGTGTGTGTGTGTGTGTGTGTGTGTGTGTGTGTGTGTGTAGAGAGAGAGAGTGAGAAGGAGGAAGGGAGGAAGGAAGAGAGAGGGAGAGAGAGAGAGAGAGAGAGAGAGAGAGAAGCAGGGAGGAGGGGGAAGTGAGAGAGAGACAGAAGTGGGGAAAGAGAAAGAGAGGGAAGTGAGAATAGGAGGGAGGGGGAGAGAGAGAGAAGCAGGGAGGGAGGAGGAAGAGAGAGAGAGACAGACAGAGAGAGAGAGGAGGGGAGAGAGAGAATCAGGGAGAGGAAGAGAGAGAGACAGAGACAGAGGGGCAGAGGAAGGAGAAAGAGAGGGGAGTGAGAATAGGAGGAAGGGAGAGAGAGACAGAGACAGAGACAGAGGAGAGAGAATCAGGGAGGGGTGGGAAGACACACACACACACACACACACACACACACACACACACACACACACACACGGCTTTATGTAGATGGTGACCTCACACAGTGGCACCAATGGACATGTCCATGACCTGAGCATCTGGCGAGGAAGAGCAAGTGAGGGCCCGAGAGGAAGAGCAAAGCTTCTTCCGGGGAGGGCGAAAGCATTCGGAAGGTTCCTTTTTCACATGGTACAGGTCTACCTCATCATACGTGACAGTTTTTTTTTTTTTTTTTTGAGTTGGTGTCTCACTCTGTCACCCAGGTTAGAGTGCAGTGGCCTGCTCACGGCCACTGCAGTCTCGACCTGCTGGGCTCAGATGGTCCTTCCGCCTCAGCCTTCCAAGAGCTGGAACCACAGGCACGTGCCACCACGCCCGGCTAATTTTTTGATTTATTGTAGAGACGAGGTCTCGCCAAGTTGCCCAGACTGGTCTTGAACACCTGGGCTTAGGCAATCCTCTCACCTTGGCCTCCCAAAGTGCTGGGATGACAGGCTTGAGCCACCGCATCTGGCGGTTAGTTTTATCTAACTATTGATGGACATTGGGGTTTCTTCCATTTCCATTACAATGAGCAACCCTGCACTGCAGTTAACATTCTTATACACATAGTTTTGCATATTTCTGCTAGCAATTCTGAGTATGAACTCTGAGAGTGAGAATTATTGGAACAGATAATATAAAGATTCTTTTCCCAGATATTGCCTAATGGCTTAAAAGAAGTTTGAGTCTATGTGTGTTGTACCCAAAGAGGAATTAATGTGCCATTTTCTTGCATCCTTACTTTTATTCACCTATGTCAGCCTGATAGATTAAAAATTATCTCATTTTTAAAATCTGTTGATTGATTACTAGTGAAGTTAAATATGTTTCTGTAAGTTTATTGCTCACTTTCTTTTTTGCAATTCACCCAATTAGCTATATTCATCTTTCTCTTATTGAGTTGTAAGCATTCTTTATAGTATATTCTAATTACCTGTCATATAAAAATGGGATACATTTCTCTCTAAGCTTGTCATTTGTCATTTACATTTTTAGTGTCCCTTGATGTATAGTAGTTAAATTTCTACTTAATCGCCTCTGTCACTTTTTAAGAAATAGTTTTAAAAAATAGTTTCCTTTTTAAAAAAATCATGCTAAGTCAAATTTTCACATTTTAAGAGTATATTTTTTTAGTATGCTTATTTTACAGTAATAATTTGATTCACATAGAATTTATTTTGTAGTTATGTTGGTAATATACAAGTTTGTACTGCACTACTTAAAAATTCATTCACTCATTTATATTGCAGAACTTTTAAAAAGTATTACTTAACTGTGCTTAGCCTGTTTTTTTCTTTTTTTAGATAATAAATGAGTTACCCTGGAGTTTTAGGTATGCCATGACACCTTGTATTTAATTTATCTTATGACAGTCTATAGCCCTACACCGAACTCCTGTAGCAGAAAACATGCAGGCGGCCTTACAAATATTGAAAGTGATCATTACATTTGAATTTTTTCTGATTAAAGAACAAAGTATCTAGGCATGTCTGTAAGTAATTAACTCATGTAATCTTGATTCAGAAAGCATGTTTGATTCATCTCATATTGAAATTAACTTTCAAATCCCGAAGCCTCAAACCTTAAAACAGTGAAGTTGGGATGAGAGATAAGGAAAATGATTTAAAAGCAACTTAGGTCTTGGGGATGTGGCTAGTACTTACTCATTTTGGGGATGGAAGGGTGTATTTGTAAGCATTTGTTTCTGATAAATATAGATGGTCTTAAATAAATAGAAACATGAGCAAATCCTAGTCCAGCCAGTTGAAACATCAAATACTCTTTATCATAAAGTTTATTATTGCACATTGGTAGATTTTGGTGTTAGAGTAGTCTGAATAATGTAGTGTGAGGAATGCAAAAGCCTATGCCTATGAGGACAGCCGAGCTCTGACCCCCATGCTTTGTCTGGTGGATAAAGATGGACTCTCGAATATGCTCATTGAGTCATGGAGGATGGTCACCTAGATGAGAACAATTCTTTCAAAGTTTAAAAGTCCTATTTTCTGAAGTAGCCCATGGATCAACCAAGTAACTTAGGCCTCCTGAAAAATAAACTTCCCGAGAATCTCTGCAGCTTGCTTGCCAAGGGCAAAGAAAGAGATTCCAGGGGAGCAGAGATACTTATCTGTTCATAGCTTCAGGGAAACTGCAGACTCCAGAGTTTAACAGTCAGACCACCTGGGTTCAAATCCCCACTCTGCTTCTTACCATGTGACTGTGAATAATAATAAGATTGTCTTTGTGTTTCAGGGTTTTATCTATTGAATGAAGATGCCTATGTGGTTCTGTGAGTATTAATGAGTTAATAGATAAAAAGTTCTGAACACAGCGCTTGGCCTATTGTGAGCTCAGTAAATGCTAGCTGAAATGGTTATTAGTCACTCAGTCAGCAAACATTCCTTTAGCACTGACTTGGGGCCTCATGCAGGAGTGTAGTACCTTGCTGGAACTGGGAACAATTGGCTTCAGTCGCGTAAAAGGTTCCGCTACAGATGAATCGCCTTGTCTTTGCTTGGGAGGGCACTGGCTTGGGTCATTCAAGAAAAGCAGAGAAATCGGGGAGTTCTGTCAGCCTGAGGACCTGGCACCCCTATGCTTGCTTATATTTGAAGGATGATTAACTTCTGGTGAGAAATATGTGGGTGTGAGGGAAGAGACAGTGATTTATTAAGCACCTTCCATGAAGCAGACACTGGTAGACATTTATGTGTGCTCGTTCAGTTAATGAAAGTAAAGGTGGAAGAGATGGCTCTGCTTGTTGCAAGCCTAACCCCCTTTGCTTTCTCTGGTCCTGCCTTGTCTCGTGTCTGGTGAACTGGCCTTCCCTCTTTATGATACCTTTCTGTGTCTTTGCGCATTGGCCTCTCGCCCTTTCATGCGTATTCCTGTATGCTTACTTAAAGAGCTCTTCCGCAGTTCTATTCCCTTGGCATACCCTTCTAGCATTCCCCTCTGTTCTAAACAACTCAGAAGAGGAGTTTTTACTCTCTGTTTTAAGTTTCTTACCACTCAGTCTTTGCCCAACCCCTTAACTGACTTTTGCCTCAGTCAGACTCTGCAGAGTTCTCTCTTTTTTTCTCTTGACTCTTGTCTCAATCAACTCCGACTGAAATCTGCTCTAAAATAACTGTCCCTCTGAGCTATTTCAACTGTACATTGTAGATGTTCCATACTTTTGGTTTCATTTGCGTTTATCCTTTCATTTAAAAAATACGTAAAGCTACTATAAAAGTTAATTTACAGTAGCAGTGTCCCCTAGTTATTAAAATTATTGTCCTTCTTCTGTCAACATATACCTCTCTGTAATATCTGACATTAGTTCATTGGTTAGTAAAGCCGTTTGCTCCCTGGTTTTTGAACATTCCTCTGGTTTTACCTCTCCTTTCAGACCGTTCACTTGTGTTCTCCTTTTAAAAAGTAATCACCTCTTTCTCCTCCCACGTATGTTTCCTCAGAGGGAACATACTTAGCTTATTTATGTCCAGGCCTCTCCTAACTTCTTTCTCTACTGTTTCTTCCTGGGTAGCATCAATACTGCCTACACCTACCTCTATGCCAGTGACAGCACATTTTATATCTCTAGCATTACTATTTGTTTAAATTTAATCTCTGAATTTCCAAGTGTCCATTGAACATCACATTATCTTGACTTCTTAATTCCACATTCAATAGAATGTATCCATTTGAGTGCCTACTGTCTGCCAAGCACTCTAGAAACTGAAAAATTTAGAAGTATTGAAGAAGTTTTTGCCTGAAAGAGCTTACAGAGGAGGAAGGCAGAAAATAAAGTATAAAAAACTAGGACAATGCTAAGTGTTGCTAAATGTTATCAAGAACATGTCGTTTTGGAGAATGACTAGAGTGTTGTTTTTTGTTGATTAGGCAGTCTCTGGGAAAGAAATCGCTGAGTAGTGACCTAAATGATGAGAAAGGTCCAGTTTTGTGAACTTTGGGGGTGAGGGGAGAGCTTTCTAAGAAGAAGCAAAAGCGACTGCAAAGGCTCTGATGAAGGATCCACTAATGTATTTGAGGGACAGAGGAATAAGGCCATCGAGGCTGGAGTGTGACGCCTGGGGAGGAGGTGGTCAGGAATCATGCAGATGCATCAAGGAGAGCTTTGTGGAGTGTGGTAAAAGTTTGTATTTTACCCTTGGAAAATATTAGGGAATTGTAAGCATGACATGATCTAATGTATGCTTTGGAAAGAAGTGAGAACACTCCTATTTAACATAGTACCTAAAAAGTCCTAGCCAGGAAAATCAGGCAAGAGAAAGACATTAAATTATGTCTCTTCATAGATGACATGGGATCCTATACCTAGAGAACCCTATAGATTCCACCAAAAAACTCCAAGCACTGATAACTTTAGTAAAGTCATGGGATACAAAGTCAATGAACAAAAATCAGTTGCATTTCTATATACCAACAACAAGCTGCCTGGGAACCAAATAAAAAACACAATCCCATTCACAATACACACACACACACAATAACTTGGAATACATCTCACTAAAGAGGTGAAATGAGAACGATAGTGAGAACTATAAAATACTGCTTAAAGATATCGAAGGTGACACAGACACATGGCAAAATATTTCATGCTCATGAATTGGAAGAATCAATCTCATTAAGATGTCCATACTGCTCAAAGCAATCTATAGATTCAATGCAATCTCTGTCAAACTACCAGCAACATTTTCACAAACCTAGAAAGGATAATACTTAAATTCATATTTAAGTATGAAAAGCAAAAAAGAGCCCGAATAGCCAAAGCAATCTAAGGAAAAAGAACAAAGCTGGTGGCATCACACTCCTAGTCTTCAAATTTTACTGCAAGGCTACAGTAATTGAAATAACATGGTACTGGCACAAAAACAGTCACATAAACCGATGGAACAGGGTAGAAAACTCAGAAATAAAACAGCTGACCTACAACCAATTCACCTTTGACAAAACTAACAAAAACAAACATTGGGAAAATACACCCTAGTCAACAAACAGTGCCGGGAAAACTTGCTAACCATATGTAGAAGAATGAAACTGGACTCCTACCTATCACCATATACAAAAATTAACTCAAAATGGATCAAGGACTTAAGCATAAGAACTCAAATTATAAAAATCCTAGAAGACTTAGGAAACACTCTTATGGACTTCAGCCTAGGCAATAAATTCATGACTAAGTCCTCAAAAGCAAATGCAGCAAAAACTAAAATTGTTGGGTAGGACCTTAGCAAGTTAAAAAGCTTCTGTACAGTAAGAAAAACCATCAAGAGAGTAAATAGACAAACTACAGAACGAGCGGAAATATTTGCAAAATCTGCATATGACAAAGGCCTAATATCTACAATCTACAAAGAACACAAACAAATTGAAAGGGAAAACAACAACAACCACATGACCCCATCCAAAAAGTGGGCAAAGGACGTGAGCAGACACTTCTCACAGGAAGACGTACAAGTGGCAACAAACTTGAAAATATGCTCAACATCACTAATCATCAGAGAAATGCAAATCAAAACTACATTGAGATACCATCTCACACCAGTCAGAATGGCTATTATTAAAAAGCCAAAAAAAGAAAAATGCTGGCAAGGCCATGAAGAAAAGGGAATGCTTATTGTTTGTTAGTGGGAATGTAAGCTAGTTCAGACCCTATGGGAAGCAGTTTGGAGATTTCTCAAAGAATAAAAAATAGATTTACCATTCAACCCAGCAATCTCACTTCTGGGCATATGCCCAAAGGAGCGTACATTGTTCTACCAAAAAGACACCTACACTCATACGTTTATCGCAGTACTATTCCCAATAGCAAAGACATGGAAACAACCTAAGTATCCATTGACAGTAGATTGAATAAAGAAGTGGTATGTATTTACTATGGAATACTATACAGCCATAAAAAGAGTGAAATCATGTCATTTGCAGCAACACGGATGCAGCCGGAGCCCATCATTCTAAGTGAATTATCACAGAAACAGAAAACTAAATACCACTTGTTCTCACTCGTAACTGGGTATTAACCACTGGGCATACATGGGCACAAGGATGGGAACAACATACACTGGGCATTGCTAAGGGGGTGGGGGATGGGGGAATTGGGTGTAGGCTCATCAGAAGCCCAAACCTCACTGTCATGCAATATACCTATGTAACAAATCTTTAAACGGACCATATGATTTGGAAATAAAATTAAAATTACAAAAATGAAAGCCAGTACTGGCTCCTGTGTGGAGGAGGGATAGTAGGAAGACAAGAATAGAGGCAGACAAACTCCTTAAGAGGCTACTGAAGTGTCCAGGCAGATGTTTGTTTGCATGTACTGTATTGTGAAAATTATAAGAATATATTTTGGAAATAGACATGAGAGGATATGCTGCTTAACTGGATTTTGGGTGTGAGGGAAAGGGAAGAATGGAAGATGTGTCCTACTTCTTTGACCTAAGCCCAAAATGTTGGCTCCATTTACTGAGTGAAGAAGAATGGAGTGAGGAGAGGGGTGTGTGCCATTAGATGGTCAACCAAGTATACTGAGTAGGCAATTGGCTAGACAGAGAAGCGATCTGGGTTAGAGATACAAGTTTGATTCCTATTAATATATTGTTAGTATGTATTGCTAAAACCATGGACATCATTGAGAAGATAGAGAAGAAAAGTGACAGAAACTGGGATTCTCCAATGTCCGGTGGCCTGGTAAAGGAAGGATTAACTAAGGAAGCTGAGGAGGAATAGATGATTGTTAAGGCACAGGCTCAAAGAAGAAAATATTTAAGAAGGAATGAATGATGAAGCCTGTCAGATGCTGCTGCTGCTGATGGAAGTGGGACATCAGTAGAGAATTACCCTTGGCCTTGACTAGATGTTGGCCATTAATGACCTTGATAAGAACCCTTTGGGTAGTGTGATGGGGATAAAAATTTGATTTTAATGAGTTGTGGGAGATAGGAAAAGCGGGGAAGGAGTATATTACAACTTTTCCAGAGGGCTAAGGTAAGCAGAGCTGAGAAATAGAAGGGGCTGAGTGGCCAGGATGTGTTTCTGAAAGTGAGTTGTATTAAGACATGTTTGCATGCTAACAGGACATAATCAGATAAAGAAGGACAAATTGAAGCTGCAAAAGATCATTCATATAATTTCAGGAGAATGGACAGTTCATCCAATGTAATAGGGAAAAGGAAGGATAGAGTATGTGAGTGCAGAGGCAGGTGGGCTGGTAAAATGGGTGGAGGGAACATGAGGTGGTTCTCATTAGGCTACCTGTTTTAGCTAGGAACAGCCTAACTCAAAATACTTCTTTGTGGCAGTTTCCAGTTGAGAAGAAATAATTCATCAAGAAGAATCACAGGGACAAACTTTTGCTTAGCTTGGTGTAATATCTTGCATGTTTTAAAGTCAGAATTTACCTTTTTAATATTCATATTATATTTATAATACCACTTTTATAGTGTTTAACTTTAGTAATGACCAACATTTCATGCTTCTTATTGTGTGCCAGCTGAAGGCCTAAGCACTTTTACGTGTGTTCTCTCAATCTTTGTGACAACCTCATATGCCTTGAAAATACTATTAATATCTCATCGTGCAAACGAGGAACGAGGCACAGAAGTTAGGCAATACTCTAAGGTCAAAGTAGGTATAAAAGTACATATTACTAAATCTTTGTAGTGTAAACTTTTATTCTTGCAGTATTTTTAATAATAGAAAAAAAAACTCTGCCTCCTATCCCATTTTCTATTTCAAAGCTGAGTGTAAACAATATCAAGAAATTATTCAACTATAATGTTTTATGAAAATATCTGTGATTTCTTGTATTGAAAGTTCCATGTATTGCCAAACTGACTGTAACCCAATGTCTACATTTATAATGGAGGAAATGTTACCTTTTAATAAGAAGTTACAGTAAATAAAGACTCCCCTAATTATGAATCCCCTAAATTATATCCACAGACTCCTTTCCATGGATGCCCAGATTCAGATCTTGTTGTCTGAGTACTTGTATAGATTTAGGTAAAACATTTTTGGCACCAAGAATTCCTGGCTGGTGCCCTGTATTTCACTTTGCCTCACATCACCAGGTACTGGATGGGGTGTCTCCTCATCCCACTCTCAGCAACAGGCACTGAAATAAGGGTGTAAATTTGCACTTTTCTTCTCTGGTCAGTGAGTAACCTATGGGGTTGCTACTTGAGTGCCATGAAAATATCCATTTTCCTATGAACTTTTCACTTAGTGGTTTTAATATCCATTGATGTCTTTTTATTTATTTGCCTTGAAGATATAAGTATATATTTTAAAAGTTCAGATAAAGTCATCCAAAATTCATCTGTCCCGGGAATGTTCATGGCCACTGGGGACAGCCGTATGTGGGTAAGTTTCAGCTTTTGGAGTAGAAGTTGAGTTGCCACATAAATTGTACGCCAGCCAGTTATATTTGAATTTCAGATAAGCAGCAAGTACTTTTTAAAGCTTAAATATGGCTCAAATATTTCATAGAACATGCTTATATTGAAAGTTATTCATTATATATCTAAAATTCAAATGTAATGAGCATCTTAACATTTTATTTACATGTTAAAATCTTAACATTTTATTTGCAAATTTAGCAACTCTAGATTGTTCAGGCTAAGAGGGTTAAAGTGAATGGTGGTGATTAGAAATACCCAAGTATACATTGACGGGATAAATTACAAACAGATTTTAAAATACCTTTGGAACTCATCATAGAATTAATATTGACACTCACACAAGAAACTTGTAACATCTACTTTTACTTTTGCTTGGTCAAAAGAATAAGATCTGTGCTTAAAAGAAGTAGAATAAATACCTTTCCCTTACCACGCTTCAATAATATCAACCCAAGAAATATCACCCTGTTAGTACTGTTCATTCTAACTTCTTAAATATATTGGTAATATGTTTACAAGGCAGCATTTTATTATATTCTAGACCAAGGTTCTCAGCTCCTGGGCCATGGACTGGTCCCAGTCTGTGGTCTGTTAGGAACTGGGCCGCATGGTAGGAGGTGAGTGACTGGCAAACGAGCTGAGCTGTATCTGTCTTTACAGCCGCTCCCCACTGCTTACATCACCACCTTAGCTCCGTCTCCTGTCAGATCAGCAATGGCATTAGATTCTCATCAGAGCATGAACTCTATTGTGAACTGCTTATGCAAAGGATCTAGGTTGCACATGCCTTATAAGGACCTAATGCCTGATGATCTAAGGTGGAGCTGAGGCAGTGATGCTAGTGCTAACATGAGCAGTGAGGTCTGACTGCACAGAGACCATCATAAATCAATTTGTTGCAGACCTCTATCAAAACCCATCAGTGAGCGGCAAGTGAGTTGATGCACTTCAGTTGTACAGCTGAATCTGGAGGCAGCCTTTCAGTCAGAATCCAACACTTATTTTAGTCCACATGTGGTCTGCCCATCATTTTATTTACCATTTCCATCCATGCCTCTTTTTTATGGCGGGTTGCATAGTTATTTCATTATATACTGCAATGCAATCATAATAGAAATGAAGTGCACAATCAATGTTATGCACCTGAATCACCATGGAACCATCCCCCACTCTCATCCATGGAAAAATTGTCTTTCATGAAACCAGCCCCTGGTGACAAAAAGGTTGGGGACCATTGTTCTGGGCCAAGGGTTTGCAAATCTTCTCTGGAAAGGCTTGGATAGTAATATTTTAGGCTTTGTGTACCATAGAATTTGTTACAATGACTTTACTTAAGCTATTCTACTGTGAAAGCAGCTATAGACAATATATAAATGAATGGATGTGTACCAATAAAACTTTATTTACAGAAACAGACAGCAGGCTGGGTTTAACCTGTGGGCTGCAGTTTGTCCAGGCCTCTTCTAGATAGGCAAGCAGTTTGATTATCTGATATGTGTGACCCAGAATTCCTCCAGCACAAAGGTTCCGTAATGTGACTGAGGGGTCTGCTGGTTTAAGAGAAAGCTCTCATAGATAAGAGGTTGCCTGTAGCGATGTGCCATTGGGTCAGGGTCCAAAACCCACTGACAGTGTTGTCAATGTCTATAGCAGAAATGGCATGACTGAATTTGAGGGGTCTCCAGCAAAGCAGAGAAATGCTAGGTTCTCCTACCTTTTTAATAAGCCATTTGGTTGGTTTAGAGAAGTTTTCCATCTCTTCAGATCCATATATTTATATCTATCTATCTATCCATCATCTATTTAGACCCCCTTTTTATAACAAATATTTTGCAATGCTCCCTTTTACATGAAATGAAACTCACAAAAAGGACCTAACTGTAATGTAAAAAAGGGAAAAAGGGAAGACATTTATGATATAACAATATGCTGCAGTTTGTGACATAATTTTTTGAAATTTAGATACATTCTTTTAACAAAATAGCCTTCCCTCACTTCATGTGGTAATGGTATTCCTGAATAATCTAGTGTATTTTAAAACTATTCAAATATGTGTTTATACTTAGATGGAGTTAGGCTCTAGGCTTTGAAAAATAGATATTTCACCTGCATGAATGTTGGAGGGGGCATTAATTGGTTGTGCAAGACATAGAACAATTCCTTGTTGGTCAGGATTGTCTCTTGTTTACTAAGTATCTGAACGATTTAGGTCCCAATCACTCCCAACCACTAAATGAGCCCGAATTGTCTCCACATGTCTAAGATGGCACAAGTGTTAGCAACAACTCGATGAAAACTCCTGGTTTGGCACAGCATCTTGGGCAGAGAGAACCAGGCTGAGAAGATGAAGAAAAGTAATATTTTTTTCACCAGATCCTAGTTTTTCTTGTGATTAGTTTACCACATATGATCTCTTAAAGGCAATCACATACCTTTATCAAAGATCTGTAAACTTTGAATATTGAAGTAATAACTTTGTTTTAAGTCACTAAATTTTTGGTAATGTATTAGAATGGCATTAGAAAGCCAGTGCCTTTATAGTAAGGTATAAAAGAGGAGGACATAAGAGAAGGCCTAACTAGATAGGAATATATACTATGGTCATGGATGGAGAGATTTCATCTTAACAATGTTGATGCTCAGCCTGTAATCCCAGCTCTTTGGGAGGCCGAGGTGAGTGGATTGCTTGAGCTCATGGGTTTGAGACCAGCCCGGGGAACTTGGAGACACCTCATCTCTACAATAAATAAAAAGTTAACTGGGTATGGTAGGGCATGCCTGTAGTTCCGACTCCTTGGAAAGCTGAGGCAGAAGGATCGCTTGAGCCCAGCAGGTCAATGCTATGGTAGCCGTGAGCATTCCACTGCTCTCCAGCCTGGGAGAAAGAGTGAGACTTCATCTAAAAACAAAAATAAAAAAACCAAGAATGTTGATTTTCTGTACTGTGCACTTAAAATTTTTTAATAGGATAGATCTCATGTTAAGTGTTCTTACCTTAATGACAACAGGTCAGTTTTTAAAATTGCTTGAATTTATGTTAATGTTTTGTTGCACTGGATTAGTTTTTGATATTGGAACTCTTCATCCAGGAATATAGTATATCTTTCTAGTTTTTTTTCTTTCAGACCATCTTTTGTATCTTTAAATAACATTTTATTTTATGCAAAAAGGGCTTGCATATCTTATGTTATTTTTCTCTTAGGTACTTTGTATTTTAGCTGTTGTACTTTGTTAGCTTCCTAAGTTGAATACTTAAATTATTTATTTTAGGCCATTCTCAGTGTAAATAAGAATATCTAAAACTATGCTTTTTCCTTTAAATATAACTTTGGCTCATCCCACTCATTTTGACATGTAGTACCAGTAGTGTGCAGTTGGCTCACAGTGCTCCCAAGAACTGGTTGTATGCATCTCTCCCCAACACCACATTCAAGTCATGTACCTTGGAGTTGACCATAGTGGGAGCAGTTGCATTGCACCACAGAAATCGACAGACAATAAAAATGGAATTTAAAAAATTATTAGTGTATTTCAAATTTGTTATTACTGTTATGTGAGAAGGTCACAACTTTTTGAATGTTGTTCTTGGTCTCTGTAGATGCTCTTGTTTGTATAATTTGTATTATTTGCACAGAAGGAGACTTCTTAAAAATTTCTAACTTGCATTTCATTTTTTTCTTCGATCAGTCTTCCAGTATAATGTTGATAGAAGCAGTGATAGAGATACTTTGCCTTTAATGGAATGAGACTTCTGAAATTTTATGATTCAAAATGTTTTCTGTGGGATTTTTTGATAGAACACTGGTCTATTTTTCTGATTGATGGAAATCTGTATCTAGGTGACCGATTCCTTATAGTTTTATAAATCCTATACAACTATTAGGACAGGTGTCTTTTGTGGAAGACGATGTCCAACTCTCTGCCGCTGCTGGATTATGCATGCAAGAGCACCTGTCAGGTTCCTCTGGTGGCTTACACCTGAACATCAACACAGAAGCCCCTGTAGGAGCGAGAAGCCTAGGTGGGGCCTAGAGAGGAGGTTCTAACGGGTCACGACAGTGAATGACGGGGTGCCTCAGTCTGAGGACAGTGGCTGCAAATTACTCCTATGATCTCAGAAACAGAGTAAGTCACTGCTTGGGTGACTCTGGTCAAAATGTGAGTACTCAGATCTAGGGGGTGAATGGGGCTCTATGTTTTTCTTTTCTCACTATTTATAATGGAACTTTTTAGTATTCATGTGTTCTAGGTTCATTTTTGCCTTTTAAAATATTTTTGTACTTTATGAATAATTTGTTCTTTCATTGATCTCTTATAGCATTCTAAACTGAATTCAGGTTTTATTGTTCACATTTTTTTGGTAGCTGTTTTTCTTGGTATTTAATTTTTTAAAATCTACTTTGGCATTTTGGCTTGCAGGCTCATTGTAAGTGAAAAACATTTCCCTCTTTCTCCTTCTTTCCTCCGTGCTCACTCTTCGCTTTCAAGCAATTTTATAATTTCTTCCCTGGCCTCCCAGGGAGTCCAGAGCCCCATCTTGTAATGCATATTGGATTTCCTAACACACAAGGTCATATATATTTCCTTCCACCACCCTCCACCATCCCCTCAGCTTTCCATAAAACCATATCTCCAAACAGTGAGTTAGCTGCTGGTTTTTGCTTTCTTGTTTTCTCCAACCTCTTTGCCTGGGAAGTGCCCTCCTGAACCTCTGCTCAGAGGAGCTCTTTTAATCTTCATTATCCCAGAGAACCCATAACGCTCGACAGCCTCCATCTACTTCCACACTCTGGAACCAGTAGGCCAAGAATGTCAATCTTTTCTTGTCTGTGAAGCTGTTTGTCTTGGTTTTGAGATTGGCTATGTCCTTTTGATTTTCTTTCTTTTTTTTTTTTTTTTTTGATTTTTATCTCTTATTGTTATAAATTCAGAGGAATACAAAGTTGTCTTGGATAAAAATGCATAACTTTAAAGTTCTGTCATTTAAAAAATATTAAAGGAAAATGGCTAGTATTTGAGAGGACCACAGCATCTACCATGCCAGGCTGGCAGCTAGAGTGGAGACCTGTGATGCTGGGTACCTGGGTGCTTAGTCTAAGTCCCTTGTACTTTTTCTTTTTGAGTTGGAGTCTTACTGTGTCGCCCAGGCTGTAGTGCAATGACACACTCATGGCCACCGCAGCCTCAACCTGTTGGGCTCAGGCGATCCTTCTGCCTCAGTCTTCCAAGTAGCCAAAACTACAGGAGCGTACTACCATGTTCAACCAAATTTTTAAAAAAAATTTTATTGTAGAGACCAAGTCTCACCAAGTTGCCCAGACTGGTCTTGAACCTGCAGTCTCAGGCAATCCTCTCGTCTAGGCCTCCCAAAGTGCTAGGATTATAGGCTTGAGCCACTGCGCCTGGCCAGTTCCTTTATTTTTTCATGCCTCATGATTCAAACAAATTGTGAGGTGTTTGACATGATGATGCATCAGGGAGGAAGATTCAAAATTCACAGACACTGTATTTCCTTGCCTACATCAAACTGAAGCAAACTGGAAATCTAAAAATGATTTATTATTTCAAAGCAAATACCATTTTATGCTCTTAAGGCACACAAGAAGGAAAAGAAACCCTGAGTGGCATACGAAAAGGTGTACTAGCTCTGACACATCTTGTCTGTTGACGGCAAGCTATAGTCTTTTAAGGACTTAAAATGAATGGCTTGTCTAATTTGCTCTCTTCTTTTCATTTCTTTCCTCCCAACTGTCTTATTTTTACCCTGTTGTCAAATATCGTGGTTTAAAACCCCCATGCTACTTTTGCAAATTTCACAGTCTTATTTGTCTTAATGTGGGCAAGCCCTTTCTGATTTAACACTTAATCTTGCGTTTCATTGCCCCCCCCCCCCCGCCCTTTCCTGTCTTGTTTCTTAGTCTGGGCCTTGCTTCTTAATATATTTTTATTTGATGGTTGGCTATTTTAGGAATGATAGGCAGGAAAAAAGGGTCCTGGGTGAAATGACATGTGTCAAGAGACTTTAAGAAGCTCTTCTGGGTTCAGGTAATAATTGTGGATATTGTGACACTTTCTTCCTGACCTGAATATTGCATTCTTTAGGCTTGATATTTCTTTAAGTGTACTCAATACTTTTAAAAAAGATTCAAGTTGTATTTGAGTAATTACTAAAACAGAGGTTCAAGTTTTATAAAATGATCACATAGAAAAAGTATATAGAGGATGCATATTTATTAGTAATATTGATATGGTATTTAATTTTCATAACCTGTTAATTTTAACTTAATAATATTAAATATATTACATACTTTATACCCTTCTCTTATTGAAGAAGTACTTGAGGCAACGTACAATAAAGAATAGATGCAAAGAAACCATTGAAATAAGGAATAAACTAGTAAGCCACACCTATTAATTTACTCGTTGAGTGTTTATTAGGTACCCTCCAGGTCTAGGGATACAGCAATAAAGATCACAGGCCTGGTCCTCATCCTCAAGGATCGGACAGTCTAATGGGCAAACTGAAAGCCATCTGATAGCATGAAGAAGTGTGGAAACTGCCCCAATTGGAGATGTGAATGAAGAACCCATTGGGAGAGATTTGGGGGCCAGAAAGAATTTTTTTTCTCTTAAGGGCAAGAAACACTCAATTTGTGAGTGACTTTGTGTTTCTAGAGTACTTGGGAGCTTGACATGTTATTAAGGTGTAGTATGCAAAATTTTAAATAAGCAAGTAGCATTATAAAGTAATAATAAAAACCAGTCAATATAGACCGGCTATTAGTGGTCAGTGATAGCATGCTGTCCATGATTTTTACTTATTTGAATGAACTTGTTACCTTGTTTCTGGAAATAACAGATGAAATATAAAAGTTACTAAAGCAGTCTTTTTAAACAAAATCATTAGCAATGTGTGACTTTAAAAAATAATGGTGCTTCTTTTAATGTGAAAATGAGATATTTGCTTGAATAAATGAATAAAATATCTAACCTTATTAATGTTTACATTAATTATAGATCTAACAAATTGTCTCATGTTCCTTTTCAACTTGTTGAATTTCTGATCATGATGCCATAAAGGAGAATTTTTTTCCTTACTCAAAAAATTATACTGTTGCCACCATGGCACTTTTCCCTGGTTTTTCAAAACCCCTTTTTCTTTTTCTTTTAAAATTACTAAATGTGTTCTGCAATGCTTGTCACACATTAGTGTCAATGAATCTAAGCTATGTTTAAGTTATCCACTGGCATCTAGTAATTATCCAGAACCATGAAACGCAAGGCAAGATCTTCTGATGTGTAAAATTTCAATCCTGAAGAGAATTCCTTAATTTAAAACACATCTTTAGACAGTTTTAATTTAAACTTTTTTGTATCAAAAATTACAGATTCTTTTCTTAATTAACGTTCCCCTTTTGATCAATAGTTTACTAGGATCCTGTGTCTCCAAACATATTACAAATTATTAGAAAGATGGCATAAGTATTATCAAGGCAAGTTTCGAGTCATTTTTAAAAGCCCTTCGATTTTCTATTTGTATAAAAATGTCAGATTCTTTATAAACAGCTATCGACTATATATATTAAAAGTAGTCATACAGACTAAATCATTTCATATGGAATTTGTTTTAGTATTTTTCAAAAGCATGTATTCTTCCTACATGATGAAAGAATATTGAAATACCTATTTTGTCATGAGAACTTTATCACTTAGTTTTATTTTCAGTCTTGTTTTGGACTAGCATTAAAAACCCAAATACCCAAACCTGAGAATAGTGTTGGTATCAGACACAAAGTATGTGAATTCTGATACCTTTTCATCACTTGTACACTAGGAATTCTATTTTTTAAATGATATCCTGCCAGCTTTTTCACAATCCATTAATTCTTGGATCAACATCAGAAGGAATGTCAGAGCAGAGTGAAATTCTTGTAAGACACAGATGTCAGGATCAAAAGTCAGAGACATTCTCTGAGCAGCAGGGAAGCAAGCTTGTTAGACTTTAATCGGAACAATTAGTATCTGCCATGTGACAGTCTCTATGCCCTACCTTATATTTCTCTTAAGTTCCAGGCATGCTGAAAAGACAAAGTCTCTTTCCAAGTTTGATGGAAAATTTCATGAGCTTTTGGACTTTTTATTTTTGGCCAGGATTCTTAAGTTTTGTTGATCCCCTCCAAATTTCCTTAAATGGTAAATTGTTGATGCACATAGATAAACCAGGATCCAGCTTATTATAGAGGCAAATTTTTATCTTCTCAGAGTGCATGTAATACAAAGTGACTTGCTTTATGGATGTCTGTGATCATCAGTACTCAAGAGGCCTTTCCAAAGATTTCATATCTTGCAGAGAGAGAGAGAGCTTTTATGATTTAGTCCCAGATTGCATAGATGCTCAATAAATGTGAATCATTGATGAAGTAAAACGTAATTAAAATTGGATGTTGGGATTTTAAAGAACTTCTTTGAAACCAGCTATTATGTTTTGCTGTGTCTTCACTAGACCAAAATAACCTCCTTTGAATAAGAATAAAATCAATCAGCCAGTTGTTTTCACTACATGTTGTTGACAAACGAATTCATTTTTTCCTAGGAAAGGTTGTTTGGATTTTTTTCACGAATCTTTTTTTGCAGAAAATTTGCAACAACTTGTTTATTCAAATCCTAGCTTTCGGGCAACCTCAAGAATCAAGAGCTGTAAGTTAAAAAGCACTTCTGGCGGTGAGGGATGGCCTTTGAAGGCATGAATGTTATGCAAATAGTTGGGAAGGGGCAGACTCCAAAATGATCCCTGTTGTGATATAATCGATTGATTCTGTTGGTAGAAAAAGGCCACTCTGATTGGCTAGTGATCACTGTAAAAACAAGTGAAAAACCATGAGAGAGAGAGAATGCGAGTGAAAGAACAGAGAAAGACAGCAAAGAGGAGGCCGAGAGCATGGTTGTAGAAATAGGGGCAGAAATGTTAAGTAGCGGGGCTAGCAAGTAACTGTCCAATGGTTCGGAAAGATATAGTCTAAATTATTGCCTTCATTTGCCAATTTTTAATGATTCAGTTGTCCATCATCCTCTAAATATAATCAATTAGAGTTGTTTCAATCATTGTAAACTTTTTTATTTCAACATATTTGACATGTTGCTGTTATTATCTTTACTGATGCTCAGATTGCCCCATTTCTGGCTGTTGGGATTAATGAATGATTGAGAGAGTTAGGATTAATCCAAGGATTCTGGTTTTTATTTATTTTTTTATCAATATTTTTTATTATGATTTTGTGGGGTACAGTTAAGGGTTAGGTGTACAATTACGTTTCATTCATTTACCCTGTTGATAAGAGGTGTTTCCCCATCCCCAGACAGATATTTGCGACTGTTAATCCCATTCCCCTCCCCCCCATAGTTTCCCAGTACCGTCAGTCATTTTCTTATAGTATTACATTGGATGTTCAAGGTCCATTATATGAGTGAGAACATGTGATCTCGGA
>NW_007247393.1:561323-599861 GCF_000164805.1 Carlito syrichta
TAGTTCCCATCCAGGTTGCTGCGAAATTCATGATTTTGTTCTTTTTATGGCTGTGTAGTATCCCATCATGTATATGTACCACATTTTTTTAATCCAGTCCTCTTTTGATGGGCAGCATGGTTGTTTACAGGTTCTTGCTATTGTGAACAACGCTGTGATAAACATATGTGTGCAGGTATCTTTTTTATAGAGTGATTTGAGGTCTTCAGGGTATATTCCCAGTAGGGGGATTAGGGGGTCATATGGAAGGTCGATTTTTAGAGCCTTTAGGAATCGCCACACTGCTTTCCACAGAGGTTGCACTGGTTTACAGGATTCTGGTTTTTAAAAGAAACTATAACAACTCTACAAAAAAAAAAAAAAGAGAATGCAATCAATAAACATTACACTGTTTATCAAATTGTGAAATCCTTACCTAATATTTAATGCTCAGACACATCCTTAAATCATTGCAGTGAGGGAATACACATTTTTTGGGGGGGATTCTTCATTTATTACTAAACATTATGTACTTCTACATGAGCACAATTTACATTTTTCTCATTTAAATTTTAATGTTCTTTTCTCCCTATTTAAATTGAATTATAACCTTCACATAGTAAAGCACAGATGTCGTAAATATATAGCTTTATGAAATATGAGAGATGTAATTCACTCCGATAGGCACCATCTAAACTAAATATAGAACATTACCGGAAGCCCAGAGGGCTTCTTCTCACTCATAGGCCCCTGATGTTACCGCTGTTCTGACTTCTATCACTGTTGATTAGTTTTTCTGTTCTTGAACTCTGCCTAAATGGAGTCATACTATACTTACCTCTTTGGCGCCCGGTTGCTTTTGTGCAGCATAATGTCTGTGAGGTTCATCCATGTTGTTGAGTGGTTTATTTTGTATTACTGTATGGTGTCCTTTATATATGATATCACACTACACCACAACTTATTTATCCATTCTCCTACAGATAGATATTTGGGCTCCTTCCAGTTAGGTTTTGACTATTATGAATAATATTATGTGTTCTTGTACATGTCTTTGGTAGATATATTTACTCATTCCTGTTGGCTATATACACAGAGGAGTGAATTGCTAGGACATAGGGTGGGTATATGTTCAGCTTTAAGAGATACTGACAGTTTCCAAAAGTGGTTGAACCAACCCATGTTCCCATCAGCAGCATATGAGGGTTCTAGGTCTTCTGTATTTTCACCAACACTTGGCATAGTGGTGTCATCCTTTTTAATTTTAGCCATTTTGATGGGTATGTAGTGGTTACCTCACTATGGCCATTTTTAGTAGATCCATGTAGGCTGGGTGCGGTGGCTCAGCCTGTAAACCCAGCACTTTGGGAGGCTGAGGTGAGAGAATTGCCTGAGCCTGGAGGTTCGAGACCAGCCTGGGCAACTTGGTGAGACCTGGTCTCTACAAAAAATCACAAAAACTAGCTGGGCATGGTGGTACATGCCTGTGGTTTCAGCTACTTGGAAGAATGAAATAGAAGGATCGCCTGAGCCCATCAGATTGAGGCTGCAGTGGCCATGAGCATGCCACTGAACTCCAGCCTGGATGACAAAGAGTGAGACTCCAACTTAAAAAAAAAATAGATCCATGTCCATATGCTGTGGTTTACTTAGATATTACTTTATCGTTTTTTAAAATTCATTTCATTTAATAAATACTTACCAAGTGCCTGCCACATACAAGGGACTATTCTAGTTGTTGGGGAAACTGCAGTGAACACAACTGTCAGGTTTAATAGAGATAGCGCTGCATACTGTTTTGTCTTTAGTATATATCCCAAAGAATAAAGCCTTATGTCTCTTTTTATACATTGCCAGATTAAAAACAAAAAAGGCTTTGAAGAAGTTTGGAAATGGACCAGAAGCAGCAGTGTGGGTTTTTCTTCTTGGCATCTGATTTGAGGATTAGAAGATTAGTATCTGTCACTGATTCGTCTTTGACCCTGGGCATGTCACTTTGCTTTCAGACTTGATTTCTTAAATATATAAATAAGGAGGCCAAGCAGGATGCGCTGAAGTCTTTTGTAGCCAAGAATTTGCCTCGTTGATTTACCAGAATTCAACAAGATGAGGTTGACATAGCTATGGTCACTCTTTGGGCCACAGACTCTTACCAACTAGGT
Organism: Carlito syrichta; assembly: GCF_000164805.1. Taxonomy (NCBI): domain Eukaryota; kingdom Metazoa; phylum Chordata; class Mammalia; order Primates; family Tarsiidae; genus Carlito; species Carlito syrichta. The sequence goes on from NW_007247393.1 coordinate 563,465, forward strand.
GCTCAGAATTATTCAGTAGGGTGGGTCTTCAGCTTTACCCATGTTTGTAATATTTCAGTCATCACATGATAACAGTGCCGCAAATTATTTTCTTATGGGTATCCTGGTCAGGAATGTTAAAAAGATCTATGTTAAGTGGGCATATTAAAAAGACTCGGTGCACAAAGGGGAACTGAAGCTATTAACAACTATATATATATATATAAAGATAATTTAAAAAAATCCTATTGACCTTTATACCTTACTTCCTTTTCTTAGGCACAGCAGGGCATTCAGTGGCAAATAGATAAGGCCCCTCCCTGAGAGGCTTATGGTCAATGTTTTTCTGATCAGAGTCCTAGAAACCCCATCACTCTGGTCTTACAAACCCAAATTTGAACAGTGCTTATAAGCATCACTTTCAAAATACATGAAGTTGTGTTGTACCATTTACTTGGGACTCAAACACTTAGATGTAGTGTTCCTCACCTTGTTTAGTACTTTGATTCTGCTCCCTGGAGCCTGTGACCCTGAGATGCAGCGAGCAACTAAAAATTTCACTCCCCTTAACCTTGTCTATGGACTACTCAAAATAACTTTCTGTTGTTTGTGTTTTCCAGTCATCATAACTTCTCCACAAATACGACTAAATCTCTGGCAAGGCTTTAAAATTACCCTTGGAAGCTCAGATATAGCATTTTATTGTCTACTTCGAGGTGCTTACTGAGGTGGAAATGAGTATCTCAGAATATGACAGAGTTTTGGTGCAAACGGGATTGTTCTTTGTGTCCTCTTTCTTGTTGCTATAAACGGCCATGGAAACTGATAAACCCCTGTCTGCAGCAGGAGGTGTTCGTTTTCAGATTTCCAGCACCACTACTAGAATTCCACTAGTGAAGAGGTGAGAGAGCTCAATCAATTGACCTATATTCATATTTGTTCATTTAATAAACACTTACTGTTAGCCAGTAAGTGCCAGGAACTCAGAGTGTTAGGAGTAAAACAGATCAAAGCATTTGCCAAGGAGCAGTGGCCTGGTGGAGCAGCAGTGCCATGAGACCCTCTAGATACCCACTTAAATTATTTGGATCACAGAGTTCAGGGAGAGGATGGTGGGACACATAACTGGAAAGGCAGCCTACCCTGGGCTGACGCATCCTTATGTGACACACTAGGGGATTTTCCCTTGAAGGATTTTAGTTAGGAAATGACTGGATCAGATTTGAATTTTTAGGAAAAAAATAGTCACCACAAGAGGTGATAAATCAGAGTGGGCTCATTTTGGAGACAGAAAGAAGAGTCAAAAGGCTATGGCAGTCATCCAAGTGTGAATCCATGAGGTCCTGAAGTAAGATGGTGAGAGTGAAGATTAAGAGACAGGGAAAGTTTTGAGAGATTTGGGGGTGAACCTGAGTTGGTGGGATTTAGGGATCTGCTGAGGAAAGAAGGGAGTGGTGTGGCTCCTTGGTTTCTGGTTTGTATGATCAGATTGTGCCGTTAACCATGTAGCCTACCTGCTGATCGACATCCTGCCCTGTGCTGGACATGCCAAGAGATACAGTGAAGTCTAAAATATAGCCTCTGTTTGTTCATAACATATACCTTGCAATAATATCTACTGGACAGGCTGAATAGAGTGTAAGAGGCAAATGAGATGAAAGAAAACATGTAGCCACGCAAAGGCAGACAGATGGGAATGGATCTGGTGAATTCCCAATTCCGTGAGAAGACATCCTGGACGGGAGCAAAGCCTCCCCCTCACCATTCTTTATCCCTTCACTTCTTTGTTTTGCTTGAAACAGAATCCTCCACAGACATCACTTTTTTGCTCTTTAACCTTTTCGTTCCCACCTTTTACCACCCACACTCACTCTTTAAGGAGAACTGATGAACAGCTATGGAGTCTACCCATTGAACTTGTACCATCATCAATCAAAAAATGTTCCTTTTAGAGTTCACACTGCTCATCTATACCATCCTTGCCATATCTTTTGACACTGTCTGCATCACCTATATATATATGCTATCTATAATATGTAATATATATGATGTATATGGCATAAGCCAATATGCTGCTCAAGAGAATGCTACAAGAAGCATTAGTATTGAATGAACAAAATTGAAATACAAATGATAGACTAGAGACAAAATCTGCAACATACAGACAAAGGCCTAATTTATGAGCATATCCATGAGTTCCACATCCATGGATTAAACCAACCACGAATTAGAAATTTTCAGGAAAAAAGGATGATTGCATCTGTGCTGAACATGTGCTGACATTCTTGTCATTATTCCCTAAACAATACAATACAACAACTAGTTACATAGCATTTACATTGTGTTAGGTATTGTACATAATCTCGAGATGATTTTTAACATATGGGAGTATGTGGTAGGTTATATGCAAAGATGACACCATTTCGTACGAGGGACTGGAACATCCTCAGATTCTGAAACCCACATGAGTCCTAGGACTGGTTCCCCTCGGACACCAAGGGATGACTGTCCATCGAGCCCTTTCAAGTTAATAAGGAAACATGAAAAGTAGAAAAATGGACCAAGGACTTAAGTAGTAAATTCACAGAAAAGAAGGAAACACAAATGGCCATTAAAATATTAAATAATGTTAATTGAATTCAGATGATTTAAGAAATGAAAATCAAAACACAACTTAAGCTTTTACTTAACAATATGATAAAGATTAAAAAGTTTGCTCTCATCTAGAGTTGATGATCAGTATGAGTAAAATTGATATTTCCATACGCTGTTAGTGGGAATGTCAATTGGTAAATTTTTTTGTGAGTGATCTGACACTCTGGGGATTTGTTTTAATGAGTATTTGAAGCAGGATATTCAGGGTTATTCATTATAGCAGTGTTTGCAACTACAATTTGGAAACAAGCTAAATGTCCATTAATGGGGAGCTATTTAACTAGGGTAAATAAATTGAGTTAAGTATTGTTGCATGCATTGATAAGAAGTCACATGTAGAATAATCCCAAGTAATTATTGCTACCACTTTGCTCTGTCTATCAATTTTATGGATTGAACACATTCAATATTTTGTTCCTGACTACAGTTTTTGTATAATACATGGAGTGTTGTTGAAAAGCTGACAGGTGAGAATGAAATAGAATTGCACCCTTGTTTGTGCTTTATGACTCTTAACGTCATCCCCTAGTGGGTTAGAGTTCTCCAGAATCCCTTTTCTTGTCTGGAGTCCCACAAGCCCTCTCAGTTAATGAAACAATTTTTGTCCATGAACGGCACATATACATTCTAATGTAATTACCATCACTTTTTGCTGTGGAATAAAAAAGTCATGGAGTTGCTGACTGACATCAGGCATCCCAGTGGTCTGCAGGAAAGACATTCACATTGGAAGTATACACCACATCTTTTAAAAAAAGTATACAGCACAGGGGAGAAAGCACAGGGTTTTCAGTGTTGCATCTGGGTTCAAATTCTTGCTCTGCTATTTAATTGTTGTATGGCTTTGAACAAAAGTTATTTATCTGCTCTGAGCTTCAGTTCCACAAATGGAAATTGTGTAGCTGACCTTTTGATTGTTCAAATGATTAGATGATATCATATACAAATAAACTTGTGTGGAACTTGCATAAAATAGATCCTCAGGAAATGGACACTCTTCTTGATACTGCTGGGCTGATTCGTGGGCTAAGGTTCATGCTCTCTTCCCCACATTATATCAGTGATACATCTGATGTTCTTTACACTGGTGTGGTAGAACCAGTATGGCAGAACATACCAATAAACGGGTGTGCATCTGGCCTTGGTTTTGGATATTAGTTACTGGCTCTACCTTACAACAGGGTTTGCCAAAGCCTAGGTTACAAGTGCACTTGGGTCATGATAAAGTCTTCACCATGTGGTGGACCATACCCTTAAAATAGTGGTGCAGTGTCTGCAACTATCTTATATTACTGGGCACCATATTTATAGAATTACCTAGAAATCATACCAACATTAAGAACCATTCAAGATTACTGACTATTTCAGTCAACTTTGGTCAATGTGGGGGGCCAAATAATGGCCTCTCAAAGATGTCCATGTCCTCATCTCCAGAACCTGTGAATATGTTGCCTGATGTGGCAAAAGGTTCTTTGCAGATATGCTTAAGTTAAGAGTCTTGAGATGGGGAGATTGTCTTGGTTTCTCTGTGAGGGTCCAGTGTAATCGCAAGGCTTATAAAAGGGATGCAGGCGGTTCAGAGTAGAGAAGGAGATACAAGGATGGAAACTCAGGGAGGGAGGGCAGATACGATGATAGGAACAGAGGCTGTAGGTACGCAGGGCCATGGGTAAAGGGATGCTGATGATCTCTAGCAGATGGAAAAGGCAAGGAAGTGGATTCTCCCCCTAGGACCTCCAGAAGGAACCCAACCTACAACCCATTTTAGGCTTCTGACCTCCAGAACTTTAAGATAATCCATTTGTGTTGTTTAAAGCACTAAATTTGTGATGTTACAGCGCCATAGGAAACTAATATTGATATTGATATTGAGTATTTCACTCCTGAGACTATAAGGCATTATGAGAAAGTAGATATCAGAGATAGATGGTAATTTTAACTGTACAGTGAAACATTTAGTTCACTGTAGTATGATTGAAGGAAGTACACAGATCATGCTATTTTCAGACTGTAGAGAACATTATCAGCTACTTTTCCAGGTATACATTTAATGTATTTTAGATGTTTGGTGTCTTTGGAATAATATATAAGCATTCCCACATTCAAGTCTTTTCCAGGCTCTTGGATAGTTCAGTTTTATGAAGATCTTACCATGCTGTTTCTCATAACCATTGTCTGTTTGGGATGCTATTTTAAAAACCCACCTTAGACTGGGTCATTTCTAGACAAAAAATTCATAGCTTGCAATTTTGGAGGTTGAGCAGTTCAAGGTCAAGGCACCAGAATATTTGGCGTCTGGTGAGGGCTTATTCTCTGCTGCAAAGATGGCATCTTCCCGCTGGGCCCTCACATGGTGGAAGAGGTGAACAAGTGCACCAGCCTCTTTTAAAAGGGCAAAGCCTTCAGGGCCTCATCGTTTCCCTTGGATGGTGAAGACTTATCATGACCCACGTGGGCTTGTAGCCCAGGCTTTGGTAAGCCCTGTTTGTAAGGCGGAGTCAGTATCTGATATCCAAAAATGAAGGCCAGAGGCACACCTGTTTATTGGTATATATGGCACCCAGTGTCAAGGTGAGCAGTGTGATGGAGTGACTCATTTCATGTGGGCCTACTGAGGATGTCATATTTGGCTTTTGGACTAATGCCATCACATCTCAGAACTATCCATTCTGTAGTAGTTGTTTATTTCCTTGTCATCCACCTTTCTGTCCTAGAATTTGAGCTCCTTGAGCACAGAGGCTTTGTCTTGTTAGCTTTGGCATCTCCAGTTCCTGGAATGGTGTCTGACACATCCTGTAGTAGGCACTAAAGAAAATCATTTTTGTTGAATGGACAAATGAAGGAATGAATGAATAATATAGTCTTATTATTGCAATGGATAAGACACTCCCCCTAATGTCTGGACATGCCATGGTACAATAGGAAGAGTGGACTTGGAGTGAAAAGCTATTTACTATTCTATGATCATGGGCATGACTTGTTACCTCTTGAGTTCTGCTTATTTTTATAAACTGGGGAGAATATGCCTGCCTTACAGGGTTGTCATCAGATTAAATGAGGTGATCAAGCCAGGCATGGCAGTGTGAGCTAATAGTCCCAACTACTCAAGAGGCTGAGGCAGGAGAATCATGGAGGCCAGGAGTTTGAATCCAGCCTGGACAATACAGAAAGACTCCATCTCAAAAAAAAAAAAAAATTGAAAAATAAAAGATGAAATGAGGTGGCATAAATGAAAGTGCTGTATGAATTATGATAATCTCAAGCATTATCACCATAAATGGGTTACTCAGCCTTTATTACTGCTTCTCTCTTAACTTGAAATCGTTAAAAAAAATAATAAAATGGGTCAGTGTTTGGAGGAGGGATGGATTCCAATCACTTTGATTGTATTAGTGATAGATGATTGGTGATTAGACTATAAGTCCACAGCTGTGTAACCAGTGAAACAGATATTGTTGGATTTTTTTTAACCAGCTCTGGGAAAGTCAGTAGCTGCACACTTTGATTTCCTGACTAGTGTGGGACTTCAATTTATTTTAAAAATATCAGGTTTGTTTTGTGCTGCTATGTGAAGTCTATAGTCAGGGTATCCAGGACATTTTTTAAAATTTCTCTTTGGTGTTCTAATACAGAAGCACTCGTCAGTGTATATTTTTAACCTTAAAGAATCATTTTTCCCTCATGTTCTGATGAAATTATCTTTGCTTATTTATTTAATCTCCACTTTCTTTGACATAAAAAAAAGCCTCTTCTTCTTTTAGGAGGTGCTTTCTTCTTCCTGTTCTTGAGAATAACTTCCAGTTACTGATCTTGCCAGTGCTTTCCAATCCATTAATCAGTCAAACATACTTTTTAAGAGCAGCCATGTGCCAGGTACTGTGTCAGCCCTTGACGACGTAGCAGTCCACAGACAGACACGGTCCGGTTCAATCTCCAGTTGCCTTCACAGTCAGATTGGCACACACAGCTGGCATTAGGTACCCTGCTGTTGTGGACTTTTTTACTCATTCAACAAACACATATTAAGCACCTACTATGTGCCAGGCATTGTTCACAGTCCCAGGGAACAAGATGGATGAAGTGTCTGTGCTTGAACAAGTTCCAGGCTGTTACATTCTGGACATGCAGGTTGAGGTGGAGGTCTGGGGACCAGCAAGGCTGGAGATAGGGTATAGACATAGAACCAAAAGAGACAAATGAGAAAATATCTGAAAACAGCGTCACTCTCTTACCCTAGGCTTTCTAGAAAACAGCCTGGGGTAAAAGCTTGAGTGGCAATGCCTTGCCAGGGGCACATACCCAGGAAGCAATAGTGGGAAAGAAAGGGAGAGAGGCAGATAAGGAGGGAGAGCCAGTGCGAAGGGATGCATTACCAAACTGTCCACTGACGTGCAGCAAATGCAGTCGATGCTGGTCCTGAAGATGTGTCCAGAGAGTGTGTGAAGCTGCTGCCCCTCAGAACAGCAAGTAGAAAGGTTGGGGACAGGGCTGAGAAGTTGGTCTGCTGCCTCCATACCATCTCCAGTCCTCTGCAAGGTGCCACCTGCCCTGTTGGTCCCTCTGGCAGCCTATGGCCAAGATGCAAACCAGTGAGGCAGGCCTGCTGGTCTCTCCTTGGTAGTCGGCACTGTCTCTGGGGCTTGCTGGCCCCTGAAGCCTGCAGTGGTGGCAGTGGCCAGGGCTTTATGACTGGAGGAATTATAGTGCGTGGTCACCGAGGCTATTCTGGCAAGGAAGCAAGGTGTGGCTGAGGACCCAGGGTGGCAAGGGACAAAGGTAGATGGCCTCGTGAGTCTGTGGTGGGGCATGAACTGGACCTGTACAGCTGAGTTATGCAGTGAGTGACTGAGCGGCTGGTTAAGGAGGGCCTCTCCGAGGAGAGGCTGACACAGACCTGAAAGACTAGGACCACCCAGTCAAACTGCAGGAATAGGGATCAGTGAGCATGAAAAGGCCCCAGGTAGAACAAGTGCAGGGTGTTTGGGGTGGAACAAGAAGGAAGGTATGGCCAAGTGAGGAATGCAGAGTGCAGGGGCTGAGCTCTGAGAAGTGGGCAAGGGCTGGGCCATCTGAGGCCAGTGGGCCACTTGAGGGGTCTGGATGTTAAAGCAGCCTAAGCAAAGGAATTAAATGAGCAGATTTACGTCTCAGGAGGGTTTCCCTGGCTCCTCTGGGGAGAAAAGATGGGGAGAAAAGATGGAGGAAGAGACCGACAAGAGGGAGCATCATCTCAGTGAGGACGTGAAGGGCGTTTTGGCCCCAGTTTGCCACATCCATGGTTGGTCTCTGACTGGACGTGTCTGATGCATCTACCGAAGCAAGCAAGGTGTGGGTGCCTATTGTTTGGAGCTTCACATCCAGTGTGTGAATGGCCTCAGATGACCTCCTCGACACACCCTCCAGGTGACCTGATTTTGAAGCACCTGGCCTTTTGCCTGGCAACTCTTGTCCGCAGTCTGTAAATCCAGCCAAGGGCCTTTCTCTTTGACAACCGGCAAAACTTGGTGTGAGACATAACTTTGTGATTGGCATCCAAATCGTAAAGCAAGGCAGAGAACCAGGTTTTGACATATTGTTTTATTTTATTTTCCACACAATTGACTGCCCTGACAATGAATCTAAAACCTCCTCGCAGTGACTGAGCAGGGTTTTGGAAGCTGAAGCTTGGTAGTGAACAAGGCAGAACATTTAAAAAACGGGTGTCTGTGTCTACTGGTTCTCATTGTGTATCTAACTTTTTCCTGCTAATCTTTACTGTTTGAACATTAGAAAATATTTACTTATTTACTTTTAAAATGTACACATTGTAATTGTACATGTTTACGGGGTACAATTTGATGTGTTGATACACATTTGTGTTGGAGAGGGACCCAGTCGGGACGGTTAGTGTGTGCTTCCTCTCATGCATTTACTATTCCTTTGTGGTGAGAACATTCAAAAGCTTCTCTTCTGTATATTTTGTAATACACAATATTTTTCTGTTAACCACAGTCCTCCTACTGTGCGATATAACACCACTATTTATTCCTTCTATCTAATTGTCACTTTGCACCCACTGACCAATCTCTTTATCCTACCCTCTCCCAAGCCCTCCTTTAGTCGCTGATAACCACTATTCTACTGTTTCTATGATATCAACTTTTATTTTTAAGATTCCACATACGAGTGAGATCATATGGTATTCGTCACTCTGTGTCTGGCTTACTTCACTCCAAGTTCATACATGCTGACACAAACAACAGAGTTTCCTCCTTTTTTAAAGGCTGAATTTGTATTTCGCTGTATATAGATGCCACATTTTTTCTGTATACAGTAAGGCTGATTCCATTTCTTGGCTGTTTTAAATAGTGCTACGATAAACACAGCAGTGTGGATGTCTCTGACATACTGATTTCATTTCCTTTGGATATATATCCAGTTGCTGGATCATATGGTAGTTCTATTTTTAATATTTTGAAGAAACTTCCCACTATTTTCCATAGTGCCTGTACTGGTTTACAGTCCCACCAGCAATGGCGTGTAAGAACTCTCTTTCCTCAATATCCAGCCAACATTTGTTTTCTTTTTTCTTCTAAATGGAGTGAGCTGGTTTTTATTTGCACTTCCCTGATCATTAGTCATGTTGGCCATTTTGTCATATACCTTTCACCCATTTTTGTGCTCTCTTTTGAAAAATGTCTACTAAGTTCTTTTGCCATTTAAAATTTGGGTTATTTGGTTTTTGTTCTTGAGTTGTTCTGGATATTAGGCCCTTGTGTATATATAACTTGTTAATATTTCCTCCCATTCTGTAGTTTTGTCTTGTCACTGTGTTAATAGTTTCCTTTGCTGTGCAAAAAAGCTTTTTTGCGGACGTAATCCCATATTTTAATTTTAATTTTTGTTGCCTGTGCTTTTGAGGTCTTATTTAAAAGATCCTCACTCAGCCCAATGTCATGAAGTATTTCCTCTATGCTTTCTTCTATTAATTTCACAGTTTCAGGTTTTACATTGAAGTCTTTAATCCATTTTGAGTCGATTTGTGTATACAGTGAGAGGTAGGGTCTATTCTCATTCTTCTGCATGTGGATATCCATTTTTCATATTTATTGAAGAGACTGTCTTTCCCCCAATCCCCAGTATGTTTTATTCACAACTTAGTCGAAAATCAGTTAACTGTAGGTGCATGATTTTATTTCTGGCCTCTCTATTCTGTTCTGTTGGTCTAAAAGTCTAGTTTTTATGCCAGGACTATGCTGTTTTGGTTCTATAGCTTTGCAGTATATTTTGAAGACAGGTAGTATGATGCTTACAGCTGTGTATTTTTTGCTCAGGATGGCTTTGGTTATCAGAGTCTTTGGGGTTTCCATGTGAATTTTAGAATCATCTTTTTGACTTCTATGTAGAATGTCATGGGTATTTTGATAAGACTTGAATTAAATCTGTAGATTCCTTTGTGTAGTATGACTATTTTAACACTATTAATTCTTCTAATCCATGAATACAGGATATCTTTTCATTTATTTATATCCTCTTCAATTTCTTTCATCAAAGTTTTTTAGATTTCAGTGTAAAGAGTTTTCATTTTCTTGGTTAAGTTTATTCCTAGGCATCTTTTTTGGGGGTAGCAATTGTACATGGGATTAATTTCTTGATTTCTTTTTCAGATTGTTCATTATTAGCATGTAGAAATTCTACTAATTTTTGTGTGTTAATTTTGTATTCTGATTTCTTTTATTAATTTCAACAAGCTTTTGGAAGAGTTTTTACAGTTTTCTGTATATAAGACAATGTCATTTGAAAACAGGGCAGTTTGGCTTCCTTCTTTCCAGTTTGGATGCCTTTTATTTCTTTCTCTTGCTTGATTGCTCTGGTTAGGACTGTCTGTACAATGTTGAGCAGTGATGGTAAAAGTAGGCATCCTTGCTTATTCCTGATCTTAGAGGAAGAACTTTCAGCTTCTCACTATCCAGTATGATGTTAGCTGTATGTCATAAATGTCCTTTATTATGTTGAGATATGTTCCTTCAAAACCTAGTTTGTTAAGAAGGGGTGCTGAATTTTGCCAAGTGCTTTTCCTGTGTCTATTGAAATGCTCATATAGTTTTTATTCTTCATTCTGTTGATGTGATACATTGCATTTATTGATTTGCATATGTTGAACCTTGCTTGCCTGATCATAGTGTGTTATCTTTTTAATGTGCTGTTCAATTTGGCTTGTTAGTATCTTGTTTGAAATGTTTGCATCTAGTTCATCAGAGAGATCTCTTTTTGTGTGTTTTTGTCTGGTTTTGGAACCAGGATAATGCTGGCCTCATAAAATAAATTTGTAAGTCTGTCCTCCTCTTCAATTTTCTAGAATAGTTTGATAATTGGTATTAGTTCTTTAAATGTTTGGTAGATTTTAGTAGTGAAGTCATCCAATCCTGGCATTTTCTTTGATGGAAGATTTGTTATTGCTTATTCAATTTCCTCACTTGTTATTGATCTGTTCAGATTTTCTATTTCTTCATAATTTAATCTTGGTAGATTGTATGTATCCAGAAATTTATCCTTTTCTTCTGTGTTATCAAATTTCCTGGTGTATTGTTGCTTTTAATAGTCTTTTATAGTCTTTTGTATTCCTGGGATACAAGTTGTGTCTCTTTTTCATCTCTGATTTTATTTACTTGAGTCTTCTTTTTTATTAGTCCTGCCAAAGGGCTGTCAATTTTATTTATCTTTTCAAAAAACTTACTTTTTGTTTAACTGATCTTTTCAATGGATTTTTTTGTCTCTTTTTTGTTTATTTCTGCTTAGGGATCTATTACTTCTTTCCTTCTACCAGTCTTGGATTTAGTTTGTTCTTGTTCGTCTAGTTCTTTGAGATGCATTGTTAGGTTGCTTATAAATCTTTCTTCTTTTTTGATGTAGACGTTTATTGCTATAAACTTTCCTCTAAGAAATTCTTCTGTTGTGTCTCATGGGAGGCTGTTATTTGATTTCCACGTATTTGTAAAGATTTCAAAGTTCTTCTTGTTGATTTTTAGTTTTGTATGGTTGTCATAAAAGGTACTTGATACAATCTCAGTCTTCTTACATTTGTTAAGACTTGTTTTGGGCCTAACGTGATCTATCCTGGAGAATGTTTCCTTGTCATTAAGAAGGATGTATGTTCTGCAGCTGTTGGATAGAATGCCCTGTAAATGTCTGTTAGATCCATTGGGTCTATGTTGCAGTGTAAGCCCCACATTTATTTGTTGATTTTTTTGGGGTCTAAATCAGCAGTCTCCAGCCTTTGGACATCAGGGGCCAGTTCTGTGGAAGGTAATTTTTCCATGAACCAGTGGGGGGAAGTGGTTTTGGGATTATTCAAGCATATTACATGTATTGTGTACTTTATTCTATTATGATTACATTGTAATATATAATGAAATAATTATAAAACTCACCATAATGCAGAATTAGTGGGAGCCCTGAGCTTGTTTTCCTGCAACTAGACAGTTCTATCTGGGGGTGATAGGAGACTGCACTAACATCACTGTCTCTGCTCCACCTCAGATCATCAGGCATTAGAATTCTCATAAGGAATGTGCAATCTAGATCCCTCGCATGTGCAGTTAAAAATAGGATTCATGCTCCTCTGAGAATCTAATGCTGCCACAAATCTGAAAGGCGGAGCTCAGGTGGTAATATGAGCGATGGGGAACAGCTGTAAATACAGATGAAGCTTAGCTCACTCACCTGCTGCTCACCTCCTGCTGTGTGGCCTGGTTCCAAACAGCCCATGGACTGGTACTGGTCTGTGGCCTGGGGTTTGGAGACCCCAGTTTAAATGATCTATCCACTTTTGAAAGTGGTGTGTTGAAATTCCCTACTGTTATTTTACTGCAGTAGATCTCTCCTTTTAGGTCTAATAATGTTTGCTTTATACATCTGAGTGTGCCAATGTTGAGTGCACATAAGTTCACAGTTATATCTTCTTGTTGAATTGATCTCTTTATCATTATATGATGATCTTTCCTGTCAATTTTTGCAATTTTGTACTTCAAGTCTATTTTATCGGGTATTAGAATATCTACTCCTGCTCACTGTTGTTTCTGTTTGCATGGAATATTTTTCCTATCCCTTCACTTTTGTCATTAATGTTGAGTTGAGCCTCTTATAGGCAGCATATAGTTAGTTTAAAAAAAATAATAATTCAGTCCCCCTTTATCCTTTAATTGGAGAATTTAATCTATTTATATTCAATCTGTTTACATCTATTTATATTAGTGATAGATAAGGACTTAGACTATCACTTTCTTAATTGTTTTCTGGATGTTTTATAGATTGTTTGTTACTTGCTTTCTTTCTTTTACCTCTGTGGTTTGGTGGTTTTTGGTGGTGCTACGTTTTGTTTTCTTCTGCTTTCTTATTTGTGTAGCTACTGTATTTTCTTTGTTTGTGGTTATCATGATCCTAACATAAAGAGTCCTGTAGTTATAATGGACTATTTTAAGCTGATTGCAAATTACCTTTGGTTGCATAAAAGTACTCTGGACTTTCCCCTTCCCCCAACACTTTATACTCTTGATAACTTAGTTTACTTCTTTATCTATTACATGTTCCTAAGCTACTAATTGTAGCTCTCATTGTTTTTGACTATTTCGATTTTAAATTTTCATACTAGAGGATTGAAAGATTTAATTAACATCATTACATTACTAGGGTATTCTGAGTTTGATTTATGAGTTTACTTCTACTAGTGATTTTTATACTTTCATGTGTTTTCATGATAATAATTACTGTTCTTTTGTTTACCATTGTAGCACTTCCTTAAGTAGTTCTTGTAAGACCAATCTAGTGCTGATGAATTCCCTTATTTTTTGCTAGTTTTAGAAGTTCTTTATTTCTCTTTCATTTCTAAAGGATAACTTTGCTGGATGTTGTATTCTTGGCTGAGTTATTTTTCTTTCAGTGCTTTGAATACATCATCCCATTCTCTTCTGGCCTACAAGATTTCTGCTGAAAAATCTGCAGATAGCCTAATGGTGATTCCCTTATATGTAACTTGATCCTTTTAGAATTCTCTTGTCTTTGACAGTTGACACTTTGATTCTAATATTCCTTGAAGAGGATCTTTTTGGGTTGAATATAAGTGGGGCTTCCTGGATCTGGATGTTCATACCTCTTCCAATACTTGGCAAGTTTACATCTATTATTTTGTTAAATATATTTTATGTGCTTTTCTCCATCTCTTCTCCTTGTGGTATTCCTATGATGTGGTTATTTGTTTGCTTAATAATGTCCCATAAGTTCAAGAGGCTTTGTTCATTCTTTTTTCTTCTTCTTTTTTTCACAAAAGGGTTAATTCAAAAGACCTGTCTTCAAGTTCAGAAATTATTTCTTCTACTCAATCTAGTCTGCTGTTAAAATTACCATTTGTATGACTTGTTTCATTTATTAAATTCATCACCTCCATGATGAAGATCATTATTTTGAATTCCTTTTCAAGCATTTTGTAAATGTCCTTTTATTGTGGTTGGTTTCCAAATAATTATTGTATTCCTTTGGGAGTATCATGTTTCCTTGCTTTTATATGTTTCTTGTGTCCCTACATTGATATCTGTGCATCTAGTGGAATAGTTACTTTTTCCAATTTTATGGTTTCATAAAAAGAGATGTTTTCTTTAGATAGGTCTTAGGGTGTTTCTTGGTCAGCTAGCTTTAGTTCAGATTCAGTAGTGTGGTCTCCCTGCAACTTCTTCAGCTGCAAGCCTTGTTAGTAATATATGTGATTGTTTCAATGACCTAGCCTGTGAGAGTTTGTGATGTGGTATGTGGTGACATGGTTTTGTTAAAGGCAGGGGCTCAGGATTGTTTGTCAAGCTGGGCATGTATGGGCATAGAGGCTTATAAGATTTCTGATGGACTCTGTAGGGAGGTGATTGTGACTGTTGATCTGACTGTCAGTTGAACATGGGTGCATGTGGGCATGACTGGGTGAGTGGCTCTGCAGTTTTCTATCCGGAGGAACAGGACTGCTTCAGGACCAACTGTTGGGGCAAGTGTGAGCACATGCAGGCTTGACCACCAGTCAGTTGTGTGGTATGGGTGCATGTAGGTGAGGCATCCAAACAGTTTTGGCAGCTTACTTACTATACAGGTCCACCTGTTCCCTGGGGGAGTGGTGTGCCACATGAGTTTGGATGCCAGGGTCTTGGGATTTTATCTGGCCTGTGTTCTGGGCAGTCAGCATTGTGGTGCTGCAGGCACCTGTTTGAATGTGGCAGAATGATGGCAGAGCCTCAGAGATGGAGAGAGTCAGGCCTGTTCCCAGGGCAGGATAAACCCTAGCACCTAGTAGCTTAGGTTACGGGGGGTGGGAGGTGCCAGAGTCCTGCTACTCTGTGGCAGTGCAGCTTCATAAACTCCTGGCTGCTCTCCAAGCTGGACTGGGGGCCTATGAAGACTGGAGGAATTTCCTGTAGCAAGGATTGCTGGCATTTGTGGCAGTGACAAAGACCACTGGTGATCTCAGGCTTGGCATTTCTCCATTACAAGAAGTCCTCCCCAGCTCCAAGCCGATTCTAAATGGAGACAATGTGGCAGAAGCAAGATGACTTACTCCCCGCTCTGTCCTGCTGTCCCGGGCTTCTCTGCTCTTCAAGGGTTTCATTGCTCTCCTGGTGCTCTCTGGTATTCGTCCTCAGTCACTCTAGTCAACACATCGTTTTTATTGTCTGTTTAGTCCCTTTTTTGTAGAGGAGACAAGCAGCAAGTGACTCTAGTTGGCTCTTGCTGACATCACTCCTCTTCCTACACATCTTGATTGTGAATTCAGCATTATTGTTTATTGGCTTCACAGAGACTGCGTTAATTAGGGCTTTATATTGTAACCGACTATTTTAATAAAAACAAAACAAAAAATGTATTGGAATGATAAAGAACCAACAGAAGATGGAAGAACAGGCTTGGAAAATGGGCAAACATCAGGGTGCAGTGGAGCTAAGAATCTTTTTTTGTATCCTTGGGTCACTCACCCCAGATGGAAAGTCCAGGTAGAGCACCTGGTGGGCTGAATCTCGCTCGTGTTTGTATCCTGTGCTCCCAAGGAAGGGTCCTCCCCTTTGGCTTCCAGGAAAGAAGATGGAGTACCTTCTCTCACCAGTACTGCATCCAATGAGGGAAATTCTCTTGAAATCAAAAGAGGGTGTGGCTATTGGCTAAATGTAAAAAGAAGAAAAAGAAAGGAAAAAAATATTCATTACAGAAACCACTTTGTTCTTAGCACCGAGGTGACTGCTTGAACTTAATTGATAACCAAAGTTATTTATTAAGAAAAGGAGCCGGGATAGGTGGCTCAGCCTGTAATCCCACGCTTTGGGAGGCTGAGGTGAGTGGATTGCCTGAGCCCGCGAGTTCGAGACCTGCCTGGGCAACTTGGTGAGACCTCATCTCTACAATAAGTCAAAAAATTAGCTGGGCATGGTAGTGCGCGCCTGTAGTTCCATCTACTTGGAAGGCTGAGGCAGAAGGATCGCTGGAGCCCAGCAGGTCGAGGCTGCGGTGGCCGTGAGCATGCCACTGCACTCCAGTCTGGGCGACAGAGTCAACTCAAAAGAAAAGAAAAGAAAAAAAAGGAATTAATTTTGCTATAACCTCAAAGACAGTCACTATTGGTGTGTTTCTCTGTCTTGGTAAAGTGGCCTGGTTTCTTTAGCCACAGTGCACAAATCTATGTCCAATTTTATTGACCACAGACAACCCCAAAGAGCTGTGATTTTAAACAAAACTTAAAGCTTGATAGCTTTAGCCATCAAATAGCTCTCTGATTTTTTTTGGTCATTTTTCTCTTTAAGTAACGTTTTTGGGAACAACAAAAAGGCAGGAATTCCTGAGAATTTCTTCAGTGGTGGACATTTTTTTACATTCCTTATGAGTCAAAAGAGGATATTTCGCACAAGAAACCCACAGCTTTTGTGGCTATGTACTGATACTATGTCTCAGAGCGCTCTAAACCGTATAGCACAGAAAATGACATTTCAAAGAATAAAACCTCCCAAATCTATTTTTAAAATAGTGTTTATGGAATTTTGAATAAAATGGTATTAAAATTAAAAGGGCATTTTAATGACTTCTAGTGACATTTCGAAGCATGCTTAGATAGTACGCTAATGAGATCCTTGATAGAATATGCACATTCTAACTTGATGAAAGCGTGGTCAGATTTTTGTTGTTGTTGTCAACTTCAGGTTTCTAAAAAGGTGTGTGTGTGTGTGTGTGTGTGTGTGTGTGTGTGTGTGTGTGTGTGTGAAGAGGAGCATGAGAAATCTTGTAGAATTGATTGCAGTAATTTTATGTGTTGGGCAAGGATAATGACAGCTGTTGAGAAGTGAGGCTATTCCAGGTATCTAGTCAAACCTGTTTCCTGCAAGCAGAATTTTAATTTGTTTTCTGTACATTTTCTTTAGTGGTCTACTGCTCTCCAATCAAAATAGTGCCTGGGGGAAGAATGAAAACCCTCTGATGTATACAAACCAGAGACAGAATAAACTTTAATTCAGCGTAATGGAGGGTGTTACAGAAATAAGTGTTTGATGGCTTACAATTCCTTTTTGACTATTACATTGCAGTAAGAAAAGAATCAGCTTTGATTTTTATATGCTCACCTTAAAATTTAAACTCTTATTGTATAGATGCAGTGTAAATAATCTCCCTAACTGTACCATATCAATGTGAACGAGTATCAGATAATATAATGTCATACACTGGATTAATTGTCACCCCCTTCCAAATTCTTCCTTATCTTATTATCTCCATGTATTCCTTAGCAAGGTGCATTTAGTTTCTGTAATTTTTTATTGCAAAAACAAGATATTTTTACAAATGTCAAATTACCTTTTAGTATCAATGTGATTTGTGCATTGATACATCGTCCTTATGCTCGTCTGTTTTTCCCTTGGACAGTTGAGTGATATAGCTGGTTGTATTGATTCCTTCCAAGATCTCTTCCATTTCTTACACATCTGTGCTTCTGTTTATATGTGCAACATTTCCTTGGAGTTTCATCACTTGGGTTACTAGAATGTGAGGCTAGGAAAATCCCATTTTATAACTGCAGTTGACCCTTGAGCAGTACAGGTTTGAACTGCATGAGTTTACTCACACGTGGATTTTCTCCTACTTCTACCACCCATGAGATAGCAAGACCAACCCATCCTCTTTCTCTTCCTCTTCCTCAGCCTACTCAATCTGAAGATGATGGAGATGACCTTTTTGATGATCCAGATCTGCTTATGTGTATATTCTCTCTCCTACAATTTTCTCAATAATATTTCATTTTTCTTTAACTTACTTTATTATGAGCATACAGTATATAATACATATAACAATCAAAATAAGTGTTGATTGTTTATATTATTGGTACGGCTTCTGGTCAGTAGTAGGCCGTTAGTCATTACGGTTTGGGGGAGTCAAAAGTAATATGTGAATTTTTGACTGCATGAGGCGTTAGTGCCCCTAATCCCCGTGTTGTTCAAGGAGATCAACTGTTACTCACTTATGGACTTCTTTAAATTGATGTCAATAAGTAGGCAATAATAAGGGTGGAATATATTTCCAACTTAATCTCATTAATTTTAACAACAAATGGCATTTTCAGGAAATATCTTTAGTTCTTTTAAAAATTAATATATAACTCCTAGTATCTATTCTTATAATTATTCGTAGAATTCTTAGACTGAAGCTGTTGATTGCTTTCTTCAAAAGATATTAGGAAGAAAAAAATCTGCCTGATAGATATTAGAAGGTATCATCTTGAATGTGAAGTTTAGATGATAGGGAAAATATATAATTTTGAAAAATTATTATTAAGAAGCATAATACAGATTGATAATTAAATTGTGTATACGCATATCTAAGCTATTTTGCACCTTTTACATGATGAAAATCTGTCACTTTGACCATCAGTTTTTTTATTCAATCACTTGTTTTCTCTTCTATCAATTTCTCTTTCTTAATATATTATATAAAGTGAAATATGCCAAATGAATTTCTCACAGAAGAATAACTCTTTTGAGAAATCATAAGTCTTTCAACCATATCTATCTAGAATTATTATTAGATCAGTTGAAATGTCTATAAGCTTACTTTGATGAGCTACACTTTGTCAGTGCTATACACAAGAAACTTGTTTGAATGAAAGAAAACTTTTCCTAAAACAATCTTTAATTTGAGCTAGGTCAGATAGTCACTGATCCACTTTGTCAAATATTGCAAGTTCTCTACTTTCTAGACATTATGTGATTACATTAGGAAGTCCCTAGTTATTGAGTAGGCCGCAAGACTAGTCTTGGCCAGCAAGTCCTGATTGTCACTTCTAGGGTGGAGCATTTAATTTCCAGTTCAGAGCTTCCTTTCCTTCTGCCATTGGGACTGGTGTGTTGGTGGATGCTCCATTGGTTTGGGTCCTTTAGTGAGTGAAGAGAATAGTGTATCTAGTCAATCTGTAATGGACATGTTGGTTGAGAGAAAAAAAACCTCGGCTGTTAAAACCAAGGATTGGCAAACTGCAGCACATGGGCCAAGTCCAGCTTGCAGCCTGTTTATGGAAATCAAATTTTAAAGAAACACAGTCATTTGTTTACATATTGTCTATGACTGCTTTTTTGCCCTACAGCACTGTTATTGAGTAGTTTCAACAGAAATTGTATGGCCAGCAAAATTGAAAACATCATCTAACCCTTTAAAGAAAAAATCTACCACTCCTGTTCCAGTGATGGATCCCCTGTTTCCAAGGGTCAGCACTGTGAAGTTTCAGGCGTAGGACTGTCACCTCAGAATGCTGATTTTCCTACTCTGTCTCATCTAAACCTGCATTTTAATCCCACAAGCCTCTTGTGCTCAAACAAAGAACAGACATACAGCAGGCGATAGAAATCTTTGATCCTGAGAAGCATCTTTGCCTTCATGATATGTGCTGTTACACTGTGATTGAGATGGCTGAATGGAACATCAGATTACAGAGTATAAAATGTAACTTTGGCATCGTTCTTGTCCCTAAGTGATCAGAATTTAAGATATTTTCTTTGAGGAATATCAAGATTTTTAAAGAAATAAGATGTAGGTTTTTGTCAAACATTGGAAAACAGAAGATTCAAGATGTTCTAAGTTTTGCAGCAATGATGATTTTGATCATTATTGCCTCCCACTCCCTACCTCCCCGCCTACCCTAAGAGTCTTCAGTGCTAATACAAGCTCTGAAACAAATAAACAGAGTCAACAGTTCTGGTTTTTAGATGTATAGCTTTGAGAGAAGAAACTGGAAATGACCCCAAAAAGGCAACTTTTCCCTCGTCTAGTGTCTGGGACCCAAGAGGAGTGGGTGGGTGTCCTGAGTGGTGTCAGCATGTGCTTATGTGTGGTGAGGAACCTGTCCTAGCTCAGCCCAAGCTAGGCCTTTGTGACTTTCATCTGGACTATTGCAGTAGCACCTAGATGGTGCCCCAGTTTCCCTTATCTCTCGTCAAACTTAGTGCTTATTTCTTTCTGAGAATATCTCTAAGATTTTGAGTAGTATGTCCCTTTTCCCGTCTTACAGTCAGCATCTGTGGACCTCATCATGTAGCCTCACTTCAACTTCCAAGTCTCTCTCCAGCCTCATTCGCATTCACTCACCCTGTGCTACACACAGAAACTCAGCCTTCCTCCCATGTGCCCCACATTCTACTTCCTTGGACCTCGCCTGATGCTGCTTTTGCCTTGGGAAGGGCAGGAATCTCCTTACCCAAGAATTTGTCTCTCCAAGACTCAGGTTGGCTAAAACTTCTTCCCTGAAGTCCTTCCTTGTTATTTCTCCTATAAACATCTGCAAAGATTTGTGTATGCATCTCCTCTGACAAGTTCAGCTTTCTGCCTGGTGTTCTCTGTTTTGTTTATAGGCATGCTTTATCTCCCTAACTACACTGCCAACTTATGTGGGCAGAATTCATTAAAAAAAATTCTCTCAGCATCTAATACAGTATCTTGTGATAATAAATAGATGTATGCTTAAGCATTGAGCATTATGCTAGGAGTAGGAATATACCAGAGAGCAATAAGACCATGCCCTTGACTTTAAGGGCTTGTACTTTAGTTGGTCACAGAAAATATGCAAATATCAAGTAATTAGAGGAAAATGTCATCCAGATTGAGTGCTAAATTGGGCCGTATAAACAAATCATACATTCATAGAGTGTTAGAGTCAAAGGACTTTTGTGGTCAACAAGCCTACATTGTGCTTGTTTTACAGCTGAACAGCTTGACAGGATGTAGTGAGGTGCTAATTGTGAGATACAAACACACAAACAGCCAAAGGAGATGAAAGAGATTGGGAGTGGTTAGGGGATACATCAAATGGTAGAGGAAAGGGAGACTGGTATTGATAGTTGTTATCAAAATAATGATCCACAGAAGAGGTAAAACTTGATTTCAAACTCATAAGATAGGTAAATGATGTTAGGGGGAGATTGCTTGCATATGTGTGTGTGTGTGTGTGTGTGTGTGTGTGGTGTGTGGTGTGTGTGTGTGTGCACGTACACATAGCTAGGGCATAGCTTGAATAAAGTCATGAAGTGACTGAAGTGTCTGATTTATACTGTCTGCTTTTTGTTCATAATGGAGTCTTCAACATTGACTGGTGATGGTGGGTGGACATTTTAAAAGATGTGGATGCCTGAGCCTCACCCAGATTAGTGGAATCAGCATCTTTAGGAATCGACCTGGGGTATCAGTATTCTTTAAAAGCTCTCCAGGTGTTTCCAATGCAAAATCAGGATTGAACACTATGAAAAAGTATGGGCATGGTGTCTTCTGAGGGTGTTATCATTTAGTCGAAAAATAAAAAGAATAAAATAAGTGAGTTGAAGGGTCTAGGGTCAGTGCTCCGTGGACAGAATGGTGTAATGAAATACAAGGATCTAAGATGAGATGAGCTAGATGAATGAGAAGGGGGATTGGGAAGACTATTTAAAAAGCAATTAAAGTAATTATGGATTAGGAGATTGAAGCCTAGCCTAAGGTGGTTTTTCTGGAAATAGAATAAAGAAAGGTGTAATCTGAGAATTTTTACAAAGGCTTGCTGACTGGTAAAATCTAGAGGATGAAAGAAAAAAAAAAAAAAACCCAAGAAAATAAATGGCAAATCCCTGACAAATAAAAGGTTGCCTTTTTAAACTTTTAAAGAGTGATGTTTGGAGTATGAAAATATAACATGTACTGAGAACTAACATTTAAGTTTTAGAAAGTCAACAGTTAGGATTGAGGCATCTTTGGTAGTTTTGAAATCTTGGTTGACTTGTGGTAGGAGTATTTTCTGCAGATATATTTGCTTAGACAACCAATAATTTTTCTTAGATTTATGTTTAAGTAAATTTGTGTCTCCTTTTTCAAGCCTCTTCTCATCACGAATAGAGTGATGTATAATTGCATAATAGTTCCACTTACATAAATTTGTAACATGTATTACTTTGATTACTTCATGGGATGTATTACTATTAGATCTGACTGCAGTATCACAGACAATAGATGAGGAGTTTGTAGGGAGACAATTGCTGGCATTAGTTCAGAGGCCCAAGAATATCCAAGGCGAAACCTCTCAGATTCTCTGGTTTTCCTCTCATATTTTATGGACAACTGGTGGAACTCTAGCCATCATGCATATTTCAAGCAGCAAGAAGGAAGAAGGAGAAAACACAGTAGGGCATAAAGAACTTTCCTGGAATCCCACAGCTTGCCTTTACATCTCATTGGCCATTCTTATTTGCAAAGGAGGCTGGGAAATTCACTGATTCAACTAGACACATTGCTTTGAGTTCTGTTAGTGAGAAAGGCACATAGGATAGCTATCTTCCGCTCCTTTTGTCTCTGTCTTCATCTTCCCTCTCTTTTTCTCTTATATTTTCTTTGAAGCACACACACACATCAAATGCCTATTATGTGTCTGATACCTTTTTTTTTTTGAGTTGGAGTTTCACTCTGTCGCCCAGACTGGAGTGCAGTGGCAGCTCCTGGCCACCGCAGCCTCGACCTGCTGGGCTCCGGCGATTCTTCCACCTCAGCCTTCCAAGTAGCTGGAAATACAGGCGTGCACTACCACGCCTGGCTAATTTTTTTTATTTATTTATTGTAGAGATGAGGTCTTGCCAAGTTGCCCAGGCGGGTCTCGAACCCTCAGGCTCAGGCAATCCACTCACCTCAGCCTCCCAAAGGCGCAGGATTACAGGCTGAGCCACCAAGCCTGGCATGTGTCTGATGCCTTTTACAACAAACAAGACAAACACTGTCCCAACTCTCACAGAACTTTGAGTCTGTCAGGGGGAGAGACATGTGGCAAACCATAGCACACACAGTTAATTAATTGAAGGTGTGGTGAGCAATATGGAGGAAAAGTTTAAAAGTCATTTAACTTATTTTCTTATATTCTTCCTTTTAACTTTAAAAATTACTTTGAATTAATCTTATATTTTTGGTGTATTACTATGCCATGTTTTGAAACAAAGCAGTTGTATGATCAAATAAATATATCCACCCTACAAATAAAATCAATAGATCCAATTTTGTTTAATCTGTTTTTAAATGCTATTTCAGAGACCCAACAAGATACTTAAAATTTGATGTTAAATTGTTCTTCTGGTCCTTTAATGAAGTATTCAAGTCAAAGGGCTTTGATCATTACCTAAGATCAATTTCTAGAAACATTTTTAAAAAGAAGATTATGGAAGATTTTGTGAAAAGCTATAATGAAATTTGTTAAGAATTGTGGAGAGTGTGAGTTTTCTTCTCTATTTGGCAACTGATAAGGCTACCACAGCTTCATGGATGCTGGCAGAAGACATGAGTCTCCTGGGTTAGAGACAAAGGACTTTATTATGTGCAGCATAGCCAGTCATGAGCTTCATGTTGACACTGGTTGTCCTTGGCCCCAAGTCTGACAAGGGTGATGCAGAGTGGCCCACATGGAAACTGTGCTGACAATAATTCACATCACAGTTGAGAGGCCCTGAGATTGAAAAACCTCTAATCCTATAATGAGGCTGCTAGTAAACCTGCCCAACCTTCACACCAGAGAGTGATATTATCTTTACTATCCTGTTCAAGAAATAAATCTTTGCTTTAGAGGGAAACACTACCTGTACAATTCAAGGCTGTACACTTCATGAACATTCTTGAAAAGGTATTCTAGAACAAAAGTTGTCAATGCCTCTTTTCAGAAGACATGTAGAAATGTTGGAGAAAACCGTGGAGAATCGTTTCCCAACAAATTCCTGCCCATGGAAACAGTCAAATATTAATTTTGGCAACGATGTTATTTTTGACTGCAAAATGAAAGTTGTTGTAAATTCTGCCCCTTTGGCAGCCTTTTGCCAATTATGCCTCTGCAGAAGTATCAGAAAGCACCATTGGGAAACACAACTGATCATTCCTGTGATGTGACAATGTGCATCCTCACTGATATTGTCACTTAAAATGTTTCCTGCGGGAATCTGAGGCTGCTGTCACTTGCACAAGTCTTTAAAACAAGCCAATGAGCAATCAGTGATAACTCACTTACAAATAAAAGCTGGAAATAATTTATCATTTCAGTGAGGAGTCCCATCATCATTGATTGCATGTCAATTGAGTTTCTAGAAGGGCAAGTCCAATAGTCCCTTCATCTCTCTTCCCACCCATAGAAACCCTTGAAATAGGCTTTCTGGCTCTGTACTCCCTCTCACAGTCTCCAATGTGCTTCCCCAGTGCCTACTGGGACCAGCTGGTCACCAATTTTACATTCCAACTTTCTCACTGAGGGCTAGGTGAACTCAGGGATGGTCAAGAATTCTGAAGCTGGTCAGTGAGTCCCTGAGGGAAAAACTTTGACCTGAAGAAAGGCAAGAGGTTGGGCCCTGAGTGAGAAGTGGCAGTAATCTGAGAACCCTTGGGAGAGCAGCCGAGTTTTCAGTTCACAGACTTTTAGACTTTGTTCTATGGTTTTAGTCTTTCCCCACAACAAACCTTCAAAAGACAGAAATTATGTCATATACCCTAACCTGTGAATTATCTGGTGTTTTTACAAGAAGTGTGTCTCTGGGATTACAATTTGCTTTCCTGTTTAACGAGCATTCAATGAATACCCACTGGACTTTATATTCGGGGCCTCCAAGAGCTGGGGTCTTCCCAAGGACCTGTGGGTGACTCGATAAAAATAGCAGCTAACATTGACTAAGTTTCTGGCACTCTTCCAAGCCCTTTATTAACTCATGTATTTCTCTTTTTTTTAGATTGGAAAATATGGTTTATTCATAAAGTAAATTAGAGAGAAAGAGAGAGAAGAAATTCGCCACCCCAAGGTAGGGAGAGGGCCAAAGCTAGGAAGCATAGTGGCCCTAGCTCAAAGAGCCCAGTGGACACACCCGAGTCTAACAAAGCAAAGGCCAACTCATGTATTTCTTTAATGACTTTATTAACTCACCCAATTCTTGCAATGAAAGGCGGGCAATATTGTTATCACCATTTCACCAAAGAGGTAGCTGAGAATCACAACAATGTCCTAGATAAAGTTCGGGATAATTTTGTCCTCTTGCACCTTGTAATTTACCTGAAAAGAAAATGTCAATGTGACCAAGGTGAAGGGATGATATTAATGGAGAAAAGTGAGTGGAAGTGCCTGGAGCAGGAGGGACAGCATGGCCTTCATAGGGCCCTGGCCTGAGTACCATCCTCACTGCGTGACTTTCCCTTACTCTACACACCTCGGCTACATCCTAAGCTCCTCCCTCTCCCACCGTCGTTCCTTAGTTTCAGACATTGCCAATAGTTTAGGTAAATGCAGTTTCTGCTTATACTCCTCACTCTCCCAGCACGAGGGATTCTTGCCGTTGGGGGTGGAGGTAGGGGACACAACATCAGTAAGCGTACCTGATCTCAAACCAGGCAAAGTGGGGACCAGAGACAGGACGAGACTTGACCTGTATGATGACCACTTGTATACTCAATCCTGAATTGTACCTCACATCTTTAAAATAAAAAATTAAAAATGCCTTTTCTTCCCTTTTCCCCCTCACTGACTCCAGTTTAATGACTCTTTTTCAGAGATACTCTTCCGTGCTGGGCTATCTCTCATAGTCCTTTCTTCGGTGCCACTGGTCAAAACTGGATTTAAATAATTGCTTACTCTCTTAAAAAATCCATGTCCTTCACTGGACTGCAGACTCTCTAAGGGCAGGGTCTGTGTTCACCATTTCCTTCACTGCATGCCTAGTGCTTGACAAATTGCAGGCTCCTAATAAACGTTTGTTGAATGGATGAATGAAAGATCTATGCAGTGTATACCTAACCCTGAATTTGTACCCCACATCTTTGAAAAAAATTTTTAAAAATTATTTTATTATAGGAATGAAGGGTACAAGTGGGGAGTAACTATAAAAGTAGGCTGTGTGCAGATGAGGTTTGGGCTTCTTGCAGGCCCCCACTCCCCCCAGTAGTGACCCAAGCATTGTCATGGTCTCCCCACTCTCTTTGTCCCTCCCTCCTCTAGCAGGGCCCAGGGACTGCTGATCCCTCCCTTATGCCAATGTTTCAGTCCAGCATTCAATCAATTTCCTGAAGTATCCAGCACTTTATTATAAAATAGGCTTTGTGTCAGATGACTTGACCCACTGTAGGCAAGGCAAGTGTTCGGAGCATGTTTAAGGTAGGCCAGGCTAAGCTATGGTATTCGGTTAGGTTAGGCATATTCCGTGCATTTTTGACGCTGTTTTCAACTTACAATGGATTTATCAGCATCTGTACAACCACAGAGTGTACTGAGTGAGAAAAAAAGTCTCCCTTTTTTCCCAACCCAGAGCTGCCACGGCTACCAGCCCCTTGTGTATTCTTCTAGGACTGTTCAATCCAGAAATGAGCTTTTGAGTTTAGATCACTTTTCTCCTCCTCCACCTCCATCTCTTTGACCTCATTCCCATCCTCCTCCTCTTCTCTATTAATTGTAGCATGCTATTTACACCATGGGGTACCTTCTCTTTTTTTTTCTGTTAACAATGTAGTTTGAAAAGCATCTCATGTCCTTCATATCTTCCTTATAGTATATGGGTGTACCGTAATCTATTTAATTCATTCCCTGTTGATAAACATTTGATCTTTAGTGAATCTTTGATCATTACAAGCAATGCTGCAACGAATATTCCTGTGTGCACTTGAGGGAATTTTGTGTGAGTATATCTGTAGGTAGTATTCGTACAGGTAGAATTGCTAACGGAAAAAGAATCAAATAGTTATAGATCTCAAATTGCCTTCCCAAGACAACAATATAAGAGTGTCTGTTTCCCCAACCCATTGGTGATATTGTGTGTTATGGAGGCTTTGAATCTTTTTCAGTCTAGTAAGTGACCTTTTAAATAGGTAAACAGTCTCATTGAATCATAGTTTGCACTTATCACATTATAAATGATGTTAACAAACTCCATATGTTTGAAAGCTATTTTTAATTCATTTTTTTGTGACTTTTTTCTTCATGTCGTTTGCTCATTCTCTGGTGGATTAGTAGCGTTCTTGTTGATGTGTAGAAACTATGTATTAAGGGAATTAGCACTTTGCTTTTTATATGTACTGTGTCTATATTTGAATTTCTTTGAAATGTGCTATTGGTTAGGAGGTTGGAATGCTAGAGTGGTCTTTAAAATAATTTGGGCTCTGTAAAAAGCTTTAGCTTTTAGTATCCAAATACCCTGTTCAGTTCATTGCCAGATAAAGGTCAGGTGAATTTACATAGTTAATGTGCTTACCATGATCCAGAAAATAGTGAGGTGATTTCTAAAGGAACTAGAAATAGATCTTCCATACAATCCAGCAATTCTCCTTCTGGGAATATACCTAGAGGAAATTAATCGTTCTACAAAAAGATACTGCACACACACATATTTATTTCCATGCTATTCACAATAGCAAAAATATGGAACCAACCTTACTGCCCACTGAAAGTGAACTGGATAAAAAAAACGTGGTACCTATACACAATGGACTATTACACAACTGTGGTCCAAATTTTGCTTAGTACTGTGTCACGTCACGATAAGTCCTATTAAATAACTAAACTGTATAGTGTGGTGTAGCAGAAATGAATGTAGTTTCTAAGTTTACCCTATTCATTTCCTATTTAACTAGAAGCATTTTAGTACCAACTGTATTGTGTATAGCTGTCAGTATGAAAGCATAGATAGTTTTGTTGCTTTTTGTAAGTTCTGGGTATTTTAAAATCTAACGTTAATATTTATGATTAAAAATTCAAGCCAGTTGTTCTGTGTTCTTAATGATTCAGTTTTGAAGCAAAGTTTTTCCTTTATTCTTCCCTGGATTTGCTTTATCGAAGAGTATCCTGAAATTGCAAGAAAAGCAATTTAAAAATAATTATTTGCAACTATGTGTGAACCACAGTCATATGCTGTGAAACACACTGAAATACAAAAATAAATTGGATACTAATTTGATAGAAGAGTCTGTAGGACTTCACAGTAGAAGAAATGGAGAGAAAATATGCTGGAAGAGTGAGGTCTGCAAGACTAAATGCAAAAGGAATCGCACGTGAACATGCATTCTGTTGATAAGGAGGGGCATGGGGCAACACTTCTGCAAACACTATATGTTGGAATCAAATTATTACGCCTATGAATGGCAGGGGGCGGGATCAGGTTCCTTATGTTGGAGTGGGAGGTTTCAGACGAGCAAGGGAAGAAAGCTGGGATAGTCCACGGAGTGATGAATTCGAGTTGGAGACAGTGATATTGAACTCATGGTTAGTGCAATGTAGACACAGATGGTTGCATACAGAAATAGTTATAGATATGTGCATATACCTGGGGCACTACACCCTCATGTATTTCCTTGCTCTGTCAGCTGAGAAAATGGGAAGCCATAAAATGCTTCGCATTCAGATCGGGGCTTCGAATTCCAAGACTGGGGCAGGAAATATACGAAAGAAACTTAGAGCATCTTATAGAGTCTGAAAATGGAAACTGCTAACACACACACACACACACACACACACACACACACACACACACACACACACACACACACACACACACACACACACACACACGACAGTTGCTCTATGTCAGAGGTCCATAGGGGCCTCTGAAGGAGCTCCCAGGGACCAAAACTGGAGTAATTTGAGCCACAAAGAAGTAAATATATAGTTGACAAAATCATCAAGGTCATCAAAGACAAGGACAGTTTGGGAAAATGTCACAGCCAAGAGGAGTCCTAAGGAAATACGATGACTAAGTGTGAGTGGTGTCCTAGGTGAGATACTTACCATGCCACAAAACACTTACCACAAACAGGAAAGCTAAAAAGCCCGTGGAATGCTAGGTCGTTCCCATTCTTCTGTCGCTGTTTGGTTACTTGAAGCACTGGGTTAGGTTTTTGTGCCTGAAAGTGTCCAGAAGGAGAAATTTCTAAGCGTATTTCTTACAAATCATACCATCTCCCCTTCAAACAAGCTAGATTAACATATATATAAAATTAGATAAGCACAATATGCTTAAACGTATGTTCCTTTTTTGCAGTCTTGATTTCTCTGCGGGTTTTGCACATTGCATACCATTTCAAGCTCTCTTTTCGCATATTTTAATGTTCTAAGGGACACGTGAGCAAATCTTCAATATATTTTAATAAGTATGTAGCTATGCAGAAGCGAACATCTGTGAGTGTTATTTAAACCCCGTACATTATACTAGAAAACTTTACAAACTCTTTTAGAATTAGCATCACAGTGGAATCAAAGGTTAGGACAGAATGCATGAATAGGAATAAAAACAAATTCAGGAATCTGAATAATGGTTTTTGGTATAAGACGTCAGTGGTCGTTTATGACTGCATTTACTGTGTCCTTAAACTACCCCTCCCCGCACATTGATTGGTACTAGAATAAACCGTTGTTATATCTTTGAACTTATAAGATATATTGCTTTTATTTGTCTAATATATTGAGATTCCAAATAAAATGCTGCTTGAAAAAATTAGGTTTGGTTCCTAAACTGTGTACGCAATTACCTCGGTGGTGGGATGCAGTAAAATCCCAAGGTGCCTTGGAATATTTTCAGTTTTTGTTTGCCAAGGGTACAGTGAACTGACAAGTCTGGGAATTTCCGGTCTTTAAGTAAAGATGTGGAAATGTTAGCTAGTGGAAAGTGCTGTGTCTGAGCGTTGGCAAAGTAGCTTCAGCAAATTGTAATTAGGACTCAAAGGCTGTGACATAGAGCTTCTTTGAAAAGCGATAGAGGTAGCTGGATTGTCTAGGACTCAGATTTCACAGCTGTGCTAATTTTTAGATGCTGCGGTAGTTTTTATGATTGTCCTTAAGCATGTATAGATAAATGAAATCTACTTTCCTGATAAAGTAGGAAATATGTCTGTAATCTCATCGTGTTGATGGAATACAGTAATTGTTTTATACAACTAATCCTGGAAGGAAAATTGTAAAAACAGAATGAGGAAGAATTCTTGAGAAATTAGTTTATGGATTTGATTGATCAAATTCCCGTAAATATCTTTAAATGAACCCCAATACAAACTCTTGTCTGTCTCAATGGTATGACTTCTCATGCAGTTTATGGTTTAAGGGGGAAAATATTTTAAATAAATATGATATATTTGAATCATGTTAGATTGGAAATATAATGCAATTTTGAAGAACAAATAAAATAATTGCAGATGAAATCTTTCCCCAATGAAATGTTAATTATTCAAACTATAGGTGTCTGCAAATAGAAATTAAACTGAGCTGTCATTCCAGCGTTAGCTATGACAGCAATTTTAAAGGGTTATTACGCATCCCCAGCTGTAAAATTCTATATGTCACATTATAAGGGTTGATCAAACTTCAGGCAAGTCACCACTGCTTACTCCTCAGGTATAATTACCAAAATATCTAGTTTTAAATGCCAGAGTTTAAAGAAATTTTATGTTTTAACATCTTTATGTTTAATAGAAATAGAATGACATTGTTATTCTTTATTTGAAACAACCAAATAATTTAAATACTCATTGTTTCTTTACTTACTAAAAATCAATTAATCACTACTCACCTTTGACCTGTATTATATGCTAAAATTTGAGATTAACCACTATTGTGTTTTAGAAGACATATTTTTTTTGTTAAAATGGTTTGGATAATTTTTGACTATTAAACTACCACATTTAGATGAACTTATGCTTTCCAATATATTTGACCACTTTCTTTCTGATGGAGTAACATATCTAATGACCTCTTTTGTTAGTAGTGTGAGTGGATGGATCAGCCACGTTGATAAGCCACTGTGGTGCTAAATATAAGCAGTGATTTAGAAAAACAACAGCAATGGCACTACTTGTACTAAAGATGTTTGCCAACACAGAATGTGTTCACTCACACAGTGCATTAGGGCAAAGTCCTTTGAAGTCAGAGGCCACTGCTTGTACATGACTTCTGAAAAGAAAGAGTGCTTTTTAGTCAAAGAAGCAATCCAGTGTGGGGTATCGATTGGGCAACATCACAGCTGCTTCTAATAAGTGGGATGGCAGGGCTGTTTCTATGGGGCTGGAATTACTTTTCGATTGCTGGGGCCACAGCGTTGGTACTCTTATTTTGCTGTGCCACCTTTTCTGATCAATACCGCATCACCCAGCAGATAGTAATTAGGTTTCAGAGAGCCGCTCAACAAAGATCTGTGTTGACTGCGATAGACAGAGCCAAGGAAAAGGTCACACAGAATCAGCAGCCAACTAAAAGGTGATGGGTAAAGAAAAGACCCCTTGCCTGAGAAGTACTTAGCTCTTTTTTAATTACTGTAATTTTCAACAAAAGTCAGAGAGTGAGATGATGAAGTGAAGCACTTTCCTCCCTGCTGTTCCTGATGAGGCTTGATAGGCCTCAAAATTACGCATTGACTCCCCATTTGATTTCCCCCAGTGTTTAGTGCTAATAACCTGTAGGGCCTCTTTTTTTTTCTTTGTACCTCTCAGTCCCAGTGTCACTGCAGTAATTACACTGTGTGAAATCTGTACTGCAATCACAGCTGCCAACTTGCAGCTTCACAGGCTGGGTCAGGCTGAGTGTGGCAAAAAAAAAAAGTTAATAGCTAAGAAAGAGGGAAATATATATTTTTTAATTCCAGCAATGTTATCATGAATTTTAATAGAATCTCATCATTTCTAAACTGTGTACAAGCATCATGAATTCCTAGAATTGGGAAGGATGGCATGGTGCCTGTTTTCTTCACTCATAATAAAATTTTACAGAAATAAAAATATAGCCGGTGTCAGAAATAAATGTGGATTTTAGCATTGCTGAGGCTTCATGAGTTCAAGGGGCGGTGGTGGGGGGCTTGAAAGGGGTCAGGTGTTCTTTTAAACAATGCTGAATTCTGTGATCAGAATTTTAAAAAAAATTGTTTCACCTGCTACCTTTTCAACAAACACAATTCTTTTAAACTCTTGTCATTTTGAGGCCGGAATAGCCCTGGGAATACAAGTAGAACCTGCTGGTGGAATCAGCTACAGGCATCTTGGACATGCCCTCGTGTTGTGTTTGGAACGCAGGTCCAGAAACAACAGCAGAGCCTGCTAGAAAATCAGGCGTGTTTTTTGCAAGACTGTTATTTCCTTAAGGCCAAGGGGTGAAATGTCCAATTAGAACTGAATTCCATTTATTACTGTAACATGATAAACACATCTGTAATCCTCCAAGTAACTGTTATACAATTAAGGATAACTGCTAAAGCATGTCAAATTTACAGAGTATACATTTTTTACATTAAAATGCTAAGATAAGAAATTACTAGGAGCACAGTTGTCACAAACCAAGTAATATGACTTGGTGAGCAATGAGGTATGAATTCTCAACAGCGGTAATGGATATAATAGCGAAAACAAATATTAAAAGTGTATTAAACTTGTGTTTTATGGTGATTAGATAACTGGAAGGGATATTTAAGTACATATAGTTAAAAATTTGTTGACAGTCTTAGGAACTTTATTCATCAAGTGCCCATGTTTACGTATTCAAGATAATGAAGAAATGTCACTTCAATTGTTCAGTGCTATAATTACCTATGAATGTTTTTTTATATTATGAAAATTGAACATGTTATGGAAACTAAGGTGGCAATAAGGTTGATTGTGGAAGCATTGCTGTGTTGAAGTCATCAGAAATTAATGATTAATGGAAATCAAATTCTAGTCTAGACTGCCAACTAAAAAATTGCTTGGGGCTCCTACCAAGACACACGGTAGGAATGGGCTAAACGTGTATCCTTTCAAATGCCTTGAGACACAGGGTACAGGCTTCTCACACAGGATTGTGCCACTTACGTAGCTAAGCCGTTGATTGGTGGAAGGGAGTATCATTAGTACATTGTGTTTTAGAGCCAAGATGAATTTCTCCTCCCCTAATTCATCCATCAATTTGCCCGTATTTCCTGGTAACAGAGAAGAGGAAATTCCTTCCTGACTTTGCAAGTGGTCATTGTCTTTCTTGAAGCATGAGCCTCGAATGCCCTTGCAGTCTTGGCTCACACTTACTGCCAGCATTGGGAATGATAGATCCTCTCTCAGTCCTAGTGCTTGACTCTGTGGCCTCCTGCAGCCGTGAATTCCAAATACAGACCAGGCATCGGAAAGTGGAGATGGGAGTCTTTGATGCTGTGTAACCAGAGTATTGAGCTAGGAGTATCATGCTCTGATTTTTCTATAAATGCTAATCTCTCTGGGTTAGGGAGCCGATATTCAAACGGTTGCTGGAAGCATGTGCCCTATGAAATTGTACTTTAAAATCCCAGAATGGATACCAGTGTAGCTTTTTGTTCCTATATACATTAGAGAAAATAGAAAAATATATGTATTTTTAATTGTAGAGATGAGGTCTCTCCAAGTTGCCTGGGCTGATCTTGAACTCGCAGGCTCAGGCAATCCACTCGCCTCAGCCTCCCAAAGTGGTGGGATTACAGACTGAGCCACCGAGCCCGGACAGAAATAGAAAATATTTTGCCTGTAAACTTGGCTAGAGGAAAGCAGCCATTGTGGTAAATTATCAATTCAGACTTTCATCTTTGGAATGGGTGATCTTTTTTATGGAACCAGGGTAAAAGTTGATCCTTGCTTTATTAATTCATTGATCATAAAAATATTTTTACAGTGCTTTGTAGTTTAGGAGGATATTTTTTGGGTTTAATTAAAGTTATCTCATTTGACATTCTGAATAGTCCTCAAGGTAGAGAAACTTTGTTGCTATTGGCAAAAATCTCCATCAACTGTGAAAATAATATTGGGAGGGAATATATATAATATACAGGAAAACAATTGTTTTTGAGTATCCTCAGATACTTTGGAAGGGCTTATTTAGATATTAGTAGAGCACTCACTGCCATTCAAATGTACCAATTTTTATTTTTTTATTTTTTGTTTTTTTGGAGTTGGAGTCTCACTTTATCACCCAGGTGGAAGTGCAATGGTATGAATCAAAGCTCGCTGCAGCCTCAACTTCCTGGGCTCAGACAATCCTTCCATCTCAGCTTCCAGAGTAGCTGGAATTCCAAGTGTGTGCCACCACGCCTGGCTAATTATTTATATTTTTTTTGCAGAGACAAAGTCTCACTTTGTTGCCTAGGCTGGCCTTGAACTCCTGGGCTCAAGCAATCCTCCTACCTTAGCCTCTCAGATTGTTGGGATTACAGGTGTGAGCCACCACACCTGGCCTCAAATTTTTCAATATTTAAATGTCTTCTAAGAAGTTTTATCACAATTTGAAAAAATTGACATTGCTACCCTTATTGCAATTGGTGTACATATTTTAATATGAAAAAAGACATTTCAAAATATTTATCATAGAACTTTTCAGTGTTTCGTCTTCTTTCCTGTCTAATTTGTCTACATTTGAAGGGCTCTACTCTACCCTTTCAAGAAAGACTATTAAAAAGTTGAAAATGAGTGTTTTTCAGTTAAACTTACAGAAGCAAAGAGTAGGGTGGTGGTTACTGGGGCAGGGGTGGGGGTGGGAAATCAGATGTTGGTCACAGGATATAAAATTTCAGTGAGACAGGAGGATTAAGCTCAAGAAATCCATTGTACAACATGGTGACTATAGTTAATCACCACGTAAGGTGCACTCAAAAAAAAACTTAGAGAGATTTTAAGTGTTCTCTCCACAAACGAGTGAGATGTTTGTGAGATGACACCGAGGTGAACGAGCTTAATGTAGCCATTCCACGTGTTTCAGACATCGACTGTACGCCAGAAATACAAGCAGATTTTATTTTTCAACTGAAGTGTTTTTCTTATTAAAATTTGTAGCCAGGCTTGGTGGCTCAGCCTGTAATCCCGCGCCTTTGGGAGGCTGAGGTGAGTGGATTGCCTGAGCCCGCGGGTTCGAGACACACCTGGGCAACTTGGCGAGACCTCATCTCTACAATAAATCAAAAATTAGCTGGGTGTGGTAGCGCGTGCCTGTAGTTCCAACTACTTGGAAGGCTGAGGCGGAAGGATCGCCAGAGCCCAG
Organism: Carlito syrichta; assembly: GCF_000164805.1. Taxonomy (NCBI): domain Eukaryota; kingdom Metazoa; phylum Chordata; class Mammalia; order Primates; family Tarsiidae; genus Carlito; species Carlito syrichta. Next base: position 598,590 of record NW_007247393.1, read on the forward strand.
CAGGTCGAGCCTGCGGTGGCTGGGAGCGGCCACTACATTCCAGTCTGGGCGACAGAGTGAGATTCCAACTCAAAAAAAAAAAAATTGTTATAGCTACTTTTTGCTAGGGTAAAATAACATAGCATTCACCCCTTTAATCGCTTTAGCAGTATAGTTCTGTGGTTTTAGATATATTCACTTTGTTCTGCAATTATGACTACCAGGCGTCTCCAGAAATTTTTCATCTCCCCAAACGGAAACGTTGTAGACAAGAAACACAGCTCCCCATTGCGCTTGGCTCCATCTCCTGGCAACCACCATTCTACTTTGTTTCTATGAATTTGATAACTCTAGGTAGCTCAGGTATGTTGAATCATGCAATAGTTGCCATTTTGTGATTGACTTACCTTGCTTGGCATAAGGTCTTCAAGGTTTACCCATGTTTAGCTGTATGAGAAGCTCCTTCCTTTAGGATCGAAGAGTATTCCATTGCATGTAAATTCCATACCTCGTTTATTCATTCGTTCACTGAAAGATATCTGGGCCGTTTTCACCTTTTGACTATTGTGGCTAGGACTACTTTTAACTGAAGAATTTTATTCTTTAAAGTACCATTGAATAATCTCAGTGGGTAAACTGATTTTTTATAAGATGGTTGGAAATGGTTACTTCCATGATTATTTGAATTATCCTCCATTATTATTCCTTGATATTCTTTCAATGTTTTATTTGTTGGTATTTATCATCTTGATTCTAAAGTCTGAACACCTAACTGCAGTACAGCTCAGATGCTGAAAAGAAAGACACGAATCAGGGGGCATAAATATGGAGGCATTCAGGGCCGGGCTTGGTGTGCGGGCTTCAGCTGTTTGACCTGTAGAGTGTGTGTATACATTTTTAAAAAATTGGTTGCCAGCATCTAGAATTCAGGAGGTTTTACATTAAATTCTGGACTTCTGGTTTCTCATAAAATAGGGGCCATCTGATAATACATGGGATCACCTTTTTGTATGACAACATTTTCTGGAGTTGAGTGGCACTGGCCACATTTTGGCAGAATTCGCATTCTCTAGTGGAACACAGACACCATGTGGTCTGTCTTTCTCATTTCTGCACGCCTAGCGCCTACCAGACCTGCCCTCTGGAACAGTGCTGTACTTCACATGTGACTGTTACAGGTGTCAAAATTCACACTGGTTTAAAAAATTGAGTAAAAAAAGAGGGCAATATAGCCCATTGATAATTTTTGTTTTGAGTACATGTTTGAATGGCTATATTTTTGTTAAATAAAAT